>NC_143048.1:29017500-29122500 GCF_057628025.1 Oncorhynchus mykiss
ACTATTGCCAAAAACAACAAAATGACTTGCTGAAATGTGTTGTGTTTGAAATATGCAAGGGAGGAAAGGCACCATCAAACACTTCAGACATGTCCACTCTCTTTCTGGGTCTGGTCTGTGTAACCTCCCCATCATGCTCTACTCGCTGTGGTGTGCTGGTGTAGTCTAGACGGTCCCCAACTCTGTCCTAGCCCGATCCGTCGGACGAGAATACACCACCCTAAACGTCTGGTACAAATCACAAGCATAGAGCCTCCCTGGGGCCGCCAACTGAAGCCCCAGCCAAGCCTGTAGTTTGCAAACAGTGTTAACTCCCATCACGCATCCATTTCTGTCTGCTGTTCTCACTATGCTAGCTGCTAGCTTTTAGAATCACCTAGCTAATACCAGTGTTTTTGTTATTACTTGTAGAATAAATACATTGTATTATTAGTGCTATGTATTTGTACTATATTGCTGAAGTAGATGCAATATTTTGTTAGCCTTTCCACAAAAAAATATATACATTTCATTCTTAGTAGCCTTTAATATAGTTATTCATGCCATTTAAAACACCACCCCTAGAAAATAAAATAGATACAATACATATAGAACTGCCACCCGTTATTGCATTACACTCAGTTGAAAAGTGACCAGAAACAATCTGTATCTAAAACCATTTCATCTGAAAACCGCCTGATTGAAATCTCTTCATTGCTTCATGTCAGTGCTAAAGATCCATCATGCTGTCTGTTGTTCATTTTTTTCATTCAGTGTATTTGACTCTCATTCTCTCCCTATTTTTGTTCTGTTACCCTTGTTTTAATGTGTTTCTCATCTTTGTCCTTAGTTGCTGTGGTCATTCATTCTTGTTTCTCTCGATCTTTCTCTCTCTCTGTGAAGCCTCTCTGCCTTGCTCTAAGTCGGCTGTTTTTGCGCCACACCTCCTCCTCCCAGGTACTCTTGCTCTTTGACCTTGTGACCCCCGAGGTCAAGCAAACTCATTCCCCTCAGTAAAAATACACCAAAACAACTAATCCAATGAGAAAAGGGAGAAACCCACTAACTGTACCCAGGGCCAGAATAGCAATTTAAAGTCTGCCACCCACTGCCAAGCAAAGAGTAATCGTTGGTAATCGTGTTGTTTGTGCTGGTGTGGTTGTAAGAAAGGAGCTGGGGCAGAATCCCCATTCAACAATAAAAGTATTTTTAGAGGGTAGATTGTGTTCTCTGTTTGACATTGTAGTGGAAGCTGGAGATGTTGATTTCATTCAGGGTGAGATTATGCCTTTAGTTTTATACCAAAGCTATGGCATAGCGCCATCTGCTGTTCAACAGTAGTATTGAATCTGAGTGACTGACTGCAAATGATTCTCCCCTCCCTTCTCTTCTTCCCTCTCTATTCTCTTCTTCCCTCTGTCCAGGCGTGGATAAAGAGAATGTGCAGCTCTCCCCCAGTGCGGCTCTCTCCACCAGTGGACGGACCCGCCATGGCTCTGCCAGTCAGGTGCAGAAACAGCGCAGCGCAGGTAGCTTCAAGAGGCATTGCGTCAATAAGATGGTATGAGACAAAGAGATAGAGAGGGAGTGATGGAGAGAACAATAGTCATCCAAAGGCCCACCATGCAACACATCTTGCTGCACTCCTCGGTGAAGTCAACCTGCATGTGTCCCTGTGTTAACCTTTGTTTGTCTTGCATCTGGAGAGCCATCGAGAGATGGCTTCGGATGGATTAAGTTGTTATTCACGTACAGAAATGTGGTCCCGGTTTTAAAAATGTATTTTTTAGCCATTAAAAGGACTGAAACTGTCAAGGTGACTGAAATAAGCTGTTGAATTCTCAATGAATCCAGGTCCATATATAATGTATTCAGTGTAAGAACTGGACAACATGTTTGGTGAGTGCTGCATTATGTGACATAGGAAGATGACTGGGTGAATCAATGTGGACGTCCGTGTTGAACCATTATGTGACATAGGAAGATGACTGGGTGAATCAATGTGGACATCCATGTTGAACCATTATGTGACATAGGAAGATGACTGGGTGAATCAATGTGGACGTCCATGTTGAACCATTATGTGACATAGGAAGATGACTGGGTGAATCAATGTGGACGTCCATGTTGAACCATTATGTGACATAGGAAGATGACTGGGTGAATCAATGTGGACATCCATGTTGAACCATTATGTGACATAGGAAGATGACTGGGTGAATCAATGTGGACGTCCATGTTGAACCATTATGTGACATAGGAAGATGACTGGGTGAATCAATGTGGACGTCCATGTTGAACCATTATGTGACATAGGAAGATGACTGGGTGAATCAATGTGGACATCCATGTTGAACCATTATGTGACATAGGAAGATGACTGGGCGAATCAATGTGAATGTCCATGTTGAACCATTATGTGACATAGGAAGATGACTGGGTGAATCAATGTGGACATCCATGTTGAACCATTATGTGACATAGGAAGATGACTGGGTGAATCAATGTGGACATCCATGTTGAACCATTATGTGACATAGGAAGATGACTGGGCGAATCAATGTGAATGTCCATGTTGAACCATTATGACATCATCGTGCCCATGGGGAGGAAAAATTAGGATTTTGGACCTGTATACTGAAGGACAGCCTCTTGCCTCCACTCCAACCCTACGGTCTACTCCAAAACAACCCCACTACCGCATTCACACAGCAAGGCTGCAGCAGCCATTCACCACTTCCATCTATGCAGGGTAGCTCAAATGACCAACCAACAGATGGATAGTCATGCTGTTTGCAAAACCTTCAATCCACAGTCTTGAAACCTGGATTTGGACACACATTATCATTTAGATTCTTCCCAGTTGTGTACATATGTATGTATATAGATGTACAGAAAGGATATAGATTATATAACTAGTCCAAATAATAATAATAATAATAATAGGGTTGTTTTATCCATGGTGTGCCTTCGTCAGGGTTTTCCAATGTGAATAATTGTGTGGAATAAAGTGAAGCCTTTCTTGGGGAAAAGAACCGGTACTAATCATCAACTATTATGTTGACTCTAGGTGAATGCTCTGTAGAGCTGCTCTGTAGAGCTGCTTGTTAACTGTATGTCATGATAGTCAAATGTACAATCACCAATAATACCCTGCTGCCTGAAAGTATTTAACCTGTACAGATAGTCCTCACTACATATTGAAGTTATTATTTTTTTCAACGTTTGCCATGCAAGAGTATGAATTTCAAGACACTAGATAAGACTACGCAACCTTGTAAATATTGAAAGGCCTTTATTGATTTGTATCATGTTTTCTCTATATTGCATTTGGATTTGTTTACAGTTCGAAAATGAATTAATATGCACAAAACTTGCCAAAACCCATCAGTAATAGCAACTATGTGAATGCTTAAATTGTCATGACATTGATCACAATGTTGAAGTCTACCACCTGTCTAAGATCATTCTTAAATAAAGGTTAATTAAGTTCATTTGTTTAGTTAAAGGTTCAGTTTAGGTTAAAGGTGAAATAAAAAAGTACAACATTAACAAAAAACAGTTACATTAAAAATAAATGTGTGATACAGAATTGATCATTTTGAAGTTCTGGTTTGATAAGATGCCAATATGTCATCCTGATTTCCTGTTCACACACATGGGTGTCTCTTTCTCTGGTTGAATGAAGTCTATCTATGAATTTTCTCCTATCGCCAAATGAAAGGTATTGAGGGAAATGAGGGCGGCCATTACTTTGTTGTCTAAAGGTTGTTGTTCCTCCTGTAAAGTACCAGACTCATTCACTCCCTTCCCCTTCATCCTAACCTTTCCATTTGTGCAGATCCATAATGTAGAAGCTATATGGTGGAAGTTATATACCCATCTGCATTCCAGACCCTTTGGATCTGCAGACATGGAGTGGTAGAGGTTTGGAACGGTGGTTACTTAAATCAATGGGACAGGACCTCAATCCCAGACGCTCTTGCAGCAGATGCAGGAACACCGCACGAAAGACTAGCTTGCACTATGGGAAGGAGGATTCTTTGTATTTGGTTTCCCACTTCACAACATGTTGTGTTGAAATGTCATTGTGACAAATGAATGTCCCCATATGGCACTGCAGCTTCCACAGCATCATCCTCTCAAAGCAAGGGGCCCAATCCTTACTTGAGATTTGTGCATGCAAATCTCCCATATATATCAATGCAAGGTGCTTTAGATGAAAGTGCCAGTTGGCTTTCTTCCCAGTTGGTTTACCTCTAATACCTGAGTCTCTGTGTACCACTCCAGAAAGTCATACCTGAGTCTCTGTGTACCACTCCAGAAAGTCATACCTGAGTCTCTGTGTACCACTCCAGAAAGTCATACCTGAGTCTCTGTGTACCACTCCAGAAAGTCATACCTGAGTCTCTGTGTACCACTACGGAAAGTCATACCTGAGTCTCTGTGTACCACTCCAGAAAGTCATACCTGAGTCTCTGTGTACCACTCCAGAAAGTCATACCTGAGTCTCTGTGCACCACTACAGAAAGCCATACCTGAGTCTCTGTGTACCACTCCAGAAAGTCATACATGAGTCCCTGTGTACCACTCCAGAAAGTCATACCTGAGTCTCTGTGTACCACTCCAGAAAGTCATACCTGAGTCCCCGTGTACCACTCCAGAAAGTCATACCTGAAGCGCTGTGTACCACTCCAGAAAGTCAATCCTGAGTCTCTGTGTACCACTCCAGAAAGTCATACCTGAGTCTCTGTGTACCACTACGGAAAGTCATACCTGAGTCTCTGTGTACCACTCCAGAAAGTCATACCTGAGTCTCTGTGTACCACTCCAGAAAGTCATACCTGAGTCTCTGTGCACCACTACAGAAAGCCATACCTGAGTCTCTGTGTACCACTCCAGAAAGTCATACATGAGTCCCTGTGTACCACTCCAGAAAGTCATACCTGAGTCTCTGTGTACCACTCCAGAAAGTCATACCTGAGTCCCCGTGTACCACTCCAGAAAGTCATACCTGAAGCGCTGTGTACCACTCCAGAAAGTCATACCTGAGTCTCTGTGTACCACTCCAGAAAGTCATACCTGAGTCTGTGTACCAATCCAGAAAGTCATACCTGAAGCGCTGTGTACCACTCCAGAAAGTCATACCTGAGTCTCTGTGTACCACTCCAGAAAGTCATACCTGAGTCTGTGTACCAATCCAGAAAGTCATACCTGAAGCACTGTATGCCACTTCAGAAAAGATTGGACACAGTTAAATATGTGAGTGCGTACCGTTCTAATTTAAGTTATTGACCCATACATGTGGCCAAATTGTTTCCAGCCCTTTCTGTGGAATAGTCTTAGTTGTACTCCTGTTGTTTTTTTATTTCAAATTTCCCCTGAATATATTTATGAAGGATGCAGGTGTGGTTTACCACCATGGAAACCGTTTGAATTGAACAAAGGAGTGAATGAGGAAAGGAAACGAAAGGAAGAGACAGGACCTCAAGTGTTACTGACTATTTGTAAAGGGAAAACTGAAATCTACACTACATGACCAAAAGTATGTGGACACCTGCTGGTCGAACGTCTCATTCCAAAATCATGGCATTAATATGGAGTTGGTCCCCCCTCTGCTGCTAGAACAGCCCCCACTCTTATGGGAAGGCTTTCCACTAGATGTTGGAACATTGCTGTGGGGACTTGCTTCCATTCAATCACAAGCGCATTAGTGAGGTCGGGCACTGATGTTGGGCAATTAGGCCTGGCTCGCAGTCTGTTTCAATTCATCCCAAAGGTGTTCGATGGGGTTGAGGTCAGAGCTCTGTGCAGGCCAGTCAAATTGTTCCACGATGATTTTGACAAACCACGGGGACATTGTCATTTTGGAACAGGGAAGGGCCTTCCCCAAACTGTTGCCACAAAGTTGGAAGCACAGAATTGTCTAGAATGACATTGTGAGCTGTAGCGTTAAGATTTCCCTTCACTGGAACTAAGGGGCCTAGCCCAAACCATGAAAAACAGCCCCAGACCACTATTCCTCCTCCACCAAACTTTACAGTTGACACTATGCATTCAGGCAGGTAGCGTTCTGCTGGCATCTGTCTTTAGGACTGCCAGATGGTGAAGCATGATTCATCCCGCCAGAGAACACGTTTCCACTGCTCCAGAGTACAATGCGGCAAGCTTTACACCACTCCAGCCGACGCTTGGCATTGTGCATGGTGATCTTAGGCTTATGTGTGACTGCTCGGCCATGGAAACCTATTTCATGAAGCTCCCAACAAAAAGTTATTGTGCTGATGTTCCTTCCAGGGGCCGTTTGGAATTCGGTAGGGAGTGTTGCAACCACGCTACACGCTTAAACACTCGGTGGCCCCGTTCTGTGAGCTTGTGTGGCCTACCACTTTGCGGCTGAGCTGTTGTTGCTCCTAGACGTTTCCACTTCACAATAACAGCACTTACAGTTGACCGGGGCAACTCTAGCAGGACAGCAATTTGACGAACTGACTTGTTGGAAAGGTGGCCTCCTATGACGGTGCCACGTTAAATGTTACTGAGCTCTTCAGTGAGGCCATTCTACTGCCAATGTTTGTCTATGGAGATTGTATGGCTATGCACTCGATTTTATACACCTGTCAGCAACATGCAATTTACTCAATTAAATATCAAGGTGTATGTATGTATTGTTTTTGAATCCCTGTGACCACTAAGATTAGACAACTGTCAGGACAAATAGTTTGGGTGAATTCATCAACAGAGTAACTGTCATAAGAACGTGTCAGTTTTGAATAGCTGCCTTCAGGATCTAGGATGGCCACTTGGTGTCCATCAGGATAAGGTCATAAATTGTAAGTAACCATAGACTCTTAAATGAGTGGTTGACATGCTCTATTCTGATTCACAGTGAAGGGTTTTGTGGCGTTGAATATCCTCAAATGTGGCATGTTTTATTGATGTGCAACATCTTTGTCTCTAGTGTTGGTGGATGTTTTTTTTTAAGTGGAATGTTCAACTCTGTAAATATTTTCTGTACAATTTTAGAATGTTTATTTCCTGCTCTGTAAATGTGTGATATTGTATAATACTGCTTTACAAAAAAAGCTACAAGTTGCTGTATAATGTGTGAAAAATACACCTAATTTTTCCATTGTTAGTAATTAAAGTTCTACTTAAAAGCCTTTTTTATTTTTTTTACACAATCTGAAGTTCTGGGTATTAGAAGTGCTCATGAACTAAATCTACAATGCCGAGGACTGCCTATGGGACAATCACAATTGCGTACTCCTCTCGCCCCCTCTCCTCCTCATTGGCGTAAAAGGTCAGAGGGGAGGGACTTCTAGCTTTCTCATCCAATGGTTTTTGAGGAGAGGACGCAAGGAGGGTGTCATTGAGATTTTCCCAGAGGTTGGTGGTTCCTTGATTGGGGAGGACGGGCTCTTGCTAATGGCTGTAGCAGAATCGGTGGAATGGTATCAACTACATGGTTTCCATGTGTTTGATTCCATTCCATTTACTCCGTTCCAGACATTTATGAGCCGTTCACCCCTCAGCGTTCTCTGGACTTCTCCCCATGTCCAATGAGACAGAGACCATGTATAGCGAGGAAGTCAGTTTCATGTGAAAGGATATTTAGTTAAAGAACTACTCAGAGATAATTGTGTCCTTAGTCACAATAAAACTTCACTTCATCTGCATGACCCCGCGAGACTACCGTCTCTATTGTCATCGCCCTTCTGCATCATTATCGCGAGGTTTGATCAGCTGTTAGGTCTGTTTTTAGAGTTTAGTGCTTGGATGGTCAACACGTGGGGAGGATAGAGAAAGAGACAGTGTAGGGGGGGCACACGTTGGGATTTAGTCGGGCCCGGAATACGTACGTTTTATATCACTACTTTAATTCACCGTGGCGGCGCGGAGGACGCTTGTATACTGTAAGTATTGTCCAGGGCTGCTAATGTAAAATTGACAGCCAGAGACCCACAGAAATGTCAGTTTGATATGTAGCTTGGCTAGTTGCATCAATGTAACAATCTCGAGTTGTTTCGCCAGTTGGCTACAATTTTGCACTACAAAGTTCATTCAAATAAATGGAACAGTCGTTTCGTTAAATTGGTTACAAATGTATCGTCATTCTAGAAATGTGCAGCGGCTGAAGCCCTTGTCATTGAATACATGTTTCACGTAGACATCTAACTATGTAGTTTACTCGGCGTCCTAAAATGACAATGGACTCAACATATAAATCACAATTTTATGTCCATGAGTTTGCTTGGACGGATCATGTTAATTGCTAGCAATCAAGGTGGTTATCCACGATGTCCAGCTAGCAAGCTAACGTGAAGGTTTCGAGGCCCACGCTGCAGAGTTAGCCTAGCATTGCCAGGCTAGCCTTCATGACTACCACTATCATAATGCACAATATATGCGACGTTTGGTCACGATCTACTCTCTCGACTGCCAGGACACAATTTAAATGTTACTGTAGCGGAACAGTTTGCCGCGTGCCTCGCAGTAACATTGTGATAGAAGTGTCAAAGAGTTCAGACTCAACGAAAATGGCTAACCGTAGCCTAATGCTTCAATTAATTAGGCACATAAATGCACGGTTTCGCCAAGATCTTGAATATATCGTGTTTGGTTAAATCATTTAAAGTCATTGTGATTTAACTCGTTTTAATTGGTGTTTATTACAATAGTGTTGGGCAACCCGGTAAACTTCATACATTGCAAATCGTCATGCGTTGCGGCCTACCATGCTTTTATTACACTCAGTGTAGGTCATAGCTAGCAAATTACCTAGCCCAAACACTCTGCCCTTATGCAGCTATTGCACAAGCACTGGGAGCCTCAACTTTTCCAGTCTCTGCTCTGGAATGACAAGTGTTTGCTATAGGTTGTCAAGTAGCGGTGCATAGGCTATTTCTGAAGCCCCATTAACGTCGACCCAAATATTGCCTGCTCAATCAACCATCAAATATTCCCTGAAACGTTAATTGAGGCCCTGTTTTATAGGACGCAGTCATGGTGTACAATGAAACTAATGTAAATATTCGCCATCACATTTTATGTACACTGCTATGGGATTAATTCTCCTCGTAGGATTGCTTACAGTTGAGGACTAGAAAGCTCTCGACTGGGGGGAGAAGCATTATAATCGTAGGTCTTTTACAAGGTTGCCTCGTATTCCCAATGCAGCATCGCTGTGTAATAAACTGCTCGTGCTCAGCGCATTGTATGGTTTGTAACATGTAAAGCAAATACCGAGTGACCCTTCCCTTATCTACCTCCAAGGTCGTACAGCAGCGCAGCTTGATTTTTTTCGAGTCTCCAGTAAGTAGGCATGCCTAGGCAGGCGGTGGAGTGAAACACGCACACATGGCGAGTGTGCGCAGAGAAAGATAGTAACCACATCCTTTTGTTATGCGACTGGACTAACTTTGTGTAGTGGGCGTTGTTTATTCTAACCTTGTCGAAGGTGAATGTCAGAACAACTCATGACACACGGGATTTTTGTAACGCACACTAGCGACTTTTGAACTTTGCCTTTTGAAAAACAATATCCAGTATAGATACAGTAATGTACACGCATAATGGTACCCCAAAATATGTTTTGAGCAAAATAGTATATGTATTTTTTTAGATACACTGCAAACTTGAAGGAGTTGCTCTGATGGGTGCACTCTGTCATCAGCATCCAGCTTGCTTGTACGAACTATAGAGGAAAGACCCACCGTCTAGTCCCATGTCATGAGGATACCTGTACTACCTGTTGAGATGTGCTTTTGGTTAAGTAAATCAGGTGATAAATGAGTTAGTCTGAGGCACGTCTTTAGCTAGCAAGGTGTCATGGACCTTCACGTAGGGTCTCGCTTGTTAAACTAGTCTGCAGAATTAGAGGAATCTATAATGAACCAGCCTTGAGGTCCAGCATATAACGTGATACTAGTTCCAGCACGTTGCCTAATCCAACACTGTAGGATGTTATAGTGTGGTGTGTGTATTCTACTAAAGCTTTACTCTGCAAGATGCCCCTATTTGGCCTTGTGCAAAACTGACGTAGCCTTGTTTACTGTTTCATTCACATTGGATATCTTCCACCATGTTGCTGGTTAGTATTAGACGAAGAATGTTGTCATGGTTATTAATCAGTACATTTTAAGTTAAGTGGTGCTGACTAAATTGGCTATTCAGGATGAGGGCAATCATTGAATGTCATTATACATCCAGACATTGTTTTGACAAGGCAGGAACAGGGAACCTGGTGTGGGGCTAGCCTCAAATGCACAACTGCCAGGGATAGGGCTCCTCTGCTCTGCATTATCAATCTGATGGTTGCTCAAGTTATAAACTCTGTTGGTGTTGTGATGAAGAGTCTTGCAACTTGCAATCTATTCAGTTAAATAACATTTTCCAGCACAATATTATTAAAATGCATCTTAATATTATATAATGCCACTGTTCATTAATTTCTATGATATTAGACCTTCCATCCAATGTCTTCCATCCAACATTTGATCAGAAAATCCTGTACATATCAATGTGAAACTCCTAAAGCTTTTACTCTTCTGCTTTTCTACCCAGTTTTATTGAGAGAACTGTTGTGCTCTGCAGGCCACATAGTTTTTACATTTTTAAATGTAACCTTTTATTTAACTAGGCAAGTCAATTAAGAACTAATTCTTATTGACTATGACTGCCTTCACCGGCCAAACCCGGACTATGCTGGGCCAATTGTGCTTGGCCCTATGGGACTCCCAATCACAGCCGATTGTGTTACAGCCTGGATATATGACGGGGGCATGTTTGTTTTTGTCTACCCTGGGGGCAGATGTTATGGTTAGCTTGTTATATAGGGATGCTTAAGAAGCCACAACTGGGCCAGGTGGTGTCATAGTGGTGGTGGGGGCTGCTCTGGGAGGGGGAGGGGGTGGTCCTGCCAGTCTTACCCTGTGTGACTAATGGTATCTGATTGACCCCGTTCTAATCCCTGTCCTTCATGAAGTCCCAGTGACTCCTTCCCCCCACATCACTGCACATATCCCTACTATATCCCTTCTCCAGTCTGCTACTGCACATCACTGCCCTACTATATCCCTTCTCCAGTCTGCTACTGCACATCACTGCCCTACTATATCCCGTCTCAGTCTGCTACTGCACATCACTGCCCTACTATATCCCGTCTCCAGTCTGCTACTGCGTATCACTGCCCTACTATATCCCGTCTCCAGTCTGCTACTGCACATCACTGCCCTACTATATCGCGTCTCCAGTCTGCTACTGCACATCACTGCCCTACTATATCCCTTCTCCAGTCTGCTACTGCACATCACTGCCCTACTATATCCCGTCTCCAGTCTGCTACTGCACATCACTGCCCTACTATATCCCGTCTCCAGTCTGCTACTGCACATCACTGCCCTACTATATCCCGTCTCCAGTCTGCTACTGCACATCACTACCCTACTATATCCCGTTCTCCAGTCTGCTACTGCACATCACTGCCCTACTATATCCCTTCTCCAGTCTGTTACTGCACATCACTGCCCTACTATATCCCGTCTCCAGTCTGCTACTGCACATCACTGCCCTACTATATCCAGTCTGCTACTGCACATCACTGCCCTACTATATCCAGTCTCCAGTCTGCTACTGCACATCACTGCCCTACTATATCCAGTCTCCAGTCTGTTACTGCACATCACTGCCCTACTATATCCCTTCTCCAGTCTGTTACTGCACATCACTGCCCTACTATATCCCGTCTCCAGTCTGCTACTGCACATCACTGCCCTACTATATCCCGTCTGCTACTGCACATCACTGCCCTACTATATCCAGTCTGCTACTGCACATCACTGCCCTACTATATCCCGTCTCCAGTCTGCTACTGCACATCACTGCCCTACTATATCCAGTCTCCAGTCTGCTACTGCACATCACTGCCCTACTATATCCAGTCTGCTACTGCACATCACTGCCCTACTATATCCCGTCTCCAGTCTGCTACTGCACATCACTGCCCTACTATATCCCGTCTCCAGTCTGCTACTGCACATCACTGCCCTACTATATCCCTTCTCCAGTCTGCTACTGCACATCACTGCCCTACTATATCCCTTCTCCAGTCTGCTACTGCACATCACTGCCCTACTATATCCCTTCTCCAGTCTGCTACTGCACATCACTGCCCTACTATATCCCTTCTCCAGTCTGCTACTGCACATCACTGCCCTACTATATCCCGTCTCCAGTCTGCTACTGCACATCACTGCCCTACTATATCCAGTCTGCTACTGCACATCACTGCCCTACTATATCCCGTCTCCAGTCTGCTACTGCACATCACTGCCCTACTATATCCCGTCTCCAGTCTGCTACTGCACATCACTGCCCTACTAAATCCCTTCTCCAGTCTGCTACTGCACATCACTGCCCTACTATATCCCTTCTCCAGTCTGCTACTGCACATCACTGCCCTACTATATCCCTTCTCCAGTCTGCTACTGCACATCACTGCCCTACTATATCCCTTCTCCAGTCTGCTACTGCACATCACTGCCCTACTATATCCCGTCTCCAGTCTGCTACTGCACATCACTGCCCTACTATATCCAGTCTGCTACTGCACATCACTGCCCTACTATATCCAGTCTGCTACTGCACATCACTGCCCTACTATATCCCGTCTCCAGTCTGCTACTGCCCTACTATATCCCTTCTCCAGTCTGTTACTGCACATCACTGCCCTACTATATCCCTTCTCCAGTCTGCTACTGCACATCACTGCCCTACTATATCCCGTCTCTAGTCTGCTACTGCACATCACTGCCCTACTATATCCCTTCTCCAGTCTGCTACTGCACATCACTGCACATATCCCTACTATATCCCTTCTCCAGTCTGCTGGTTTAGATGTTGTATAAGGTTTTTAGAATGCATACATTTGTTACAAAGGTGAAAGAGGACTGATGATGGCACTGTGTTTTTCAGCCTACACAAGGTTTTTAGTTAGCCAAAGGAGCATACTACAATAGTTTGGATATATGCTAATGATATAAGATAAGGCTACATAATGTCATTTGCATATGGACACTTGAGATGGACAGCAAGTGATGTATAATTTACTAACCAGGTCCATGCACCTTGCCATTCACTGCGGAACATGCCACTGATGCTATGTTTTGATAAACTACTGGCTCATAGCGAATAGGGAGAACAGGTTTTGAAATGTGAAGGTGCTAAGGCTGCATTGACACAGGCAGCCCCAAAAAATTGTCCCACTAATTGGTCTTTTGACTGATCAGATCTGAAAAATATCCTGTGAGATTGGTCAAAAGACCTATTAGTGGGGAAATGATCAGAAATGAACTGCCTGTGTAAACGCTTCATTGGTGAACTTGTCGAATAAGAAACCCATGTTTTTGAACTCTACCCTACTGAAAATGACCCAGTCTTGGTTTATCTGGAGGCATTTGAAGCCTACCTGTTTTTCCCCTGCACATCAATACCTTTACTTGGGTCAGTGTTAGGGCAGCCCACAATTCACCTCTCCTAATCCCATGTCATTCATCTCAGAGCCTCTTATAGGTGCATAAGCTCTGTAAAACAAGAGGCTTGTTGAGGTTCTCACGTATTGTCAGGTGTGGAGGTTTCTAGGAAGTCATTAGTGTGTTGCTTCTGCTGCCCTCTGCTGTATGCTGTTGTCCCTTGAACAGGTTAAATATGTAATGGACTCATACAAATGGGCCTGGAAGGTCCTCATTTTCAAGCCATTGTCTAAGCAAATGGCTAATATCAATGGGACAAGTTTCTGCTCATTGGAAAGTAAAGTCCTCCTCAGTTGTGGGGTATGAAGGAACTGAACTATGGTTAACTGCAGTGAATAGCTTCTCCTCGCATACAGCCGCTCTGTGAATATGACCTTTCATATACCCTACCTGTACAGGGTACATGAAAGGTCAGACTGACACTGGTTCTGTCAGTTCCAGGTTCACAGTGTGTTCTGCACCTTCTGGGCCATAGAGTTTAAAGTCCAGGTTCATGTTGACCTGGCTCCTGTGTATGTGCCTGCTGTGTGTGTTGGTGCTTGCTAAGGGGCAGTGGAAGCCCAGCCGTCACACACCCTAGTAGGCTGGGAGAAGGAAGAAGAGGGGGGGGGGGGGGGGGGGCAGCCAAGGGAGTCACCCCTGTGATGCATTCCTTCTCCAGTCTGGGTCTGTTAAGGAAAGGCATGCACGGACTTCCTTTTTTAACATTGAGTGCTTCGACCTATCAGCAGTGGAGCATCTGGGCATGCCCAGTAGGTACAGGGAGGTTAAACATTAGCCCTGATGGTGGCACAGCTGCTTCTCCTGCTAGGAACTAGGTATTTTCGTTGCAGCTTGGTTTAGTTCAGAAGTAGAAACAAATATTACTTCAAGCCACAGGAATGGGAATGTCTCTGTTTGAACGTTTCTCAATGAGGCAGTAGAAAACCGTGGCGTGACCAATGTCCGGTATGGGGCTTTTACAGGCATGTTCATTCATGTCAACAGTCAAAAGGAGTCTATTATGTTCAGGCCGCTGCGACTTTGTTCACCAGGAGCTGTTGACAAAAGATCTGTGTCAGTGTATCTGAAAGCGTTGTGCAGCTCATCAAGTGGGTGTGGTGTGTGTGTGAGATATTTGCATGAATGACTTCACTACTTCACTGTAAGTCATTTGTTTAGTCTATGCCTATTCTCAGGAGTAACGCCTCACCAGGTTTCATTACTGTCGTTTCTTTCCAGCTCTGCGCGCACCTGTTAACAACCATGATAGTTTCTAAAGTATTACTTCCTTAGCCTTTTTGTCCATCATAGGACCGTTTCCTTATGATCGTCACATGTTCTCCCAGTGCCGTACTTATTGTCAGAGCTGTGTGAACAGGGCTGATCCATTTTGAATCGATTTGCCACTCGCACACCCTTCTAGTTGCTGTAGGTGTGATTACACATGGACACACTACACTGCTATAGTGTACCTGCTATAGTCTTTACACTATCATAATACCCAGAGATATGCAACTCGCAGGGCCTATTTTTGGGGGGCTAAGTGTCAAACAAGATCCTTAGGCTATTAAAAATGTTAGCCAGTTTGTCTTAACTTAATATCCTATTTGACATTATAGTCCCAATCTCAAAATGAGTGAAACTGAAAGATGCACATATCTCCCCCCAATAAGCTAACCTCTGCCTTTCTCTCTCCCTCCCTCCATCCCTCCCTCCACATACAGGTGTAGTTGCTAGGGTCCTGAGGAGATGCCACTGAGGTTCCGGTCTATTGTCCCGTACACGCTGCCTGGAGTGCTGGCGCTTATAGGCTGGTGGTGGTACATCTCACGCAAGAAAGAGCAAATCACCAACCGCGACAGCGAAGAGGGGGCAGCGGCCATGGGCCTGCTGATGTCCCCGGCTCTCAGTGAGGGCAGCAACGGCCTGGTAGAGAAAGGGACAGTGTCCCCCTGCAGGACAGCCATTACCCCAACAACCAGCAGCAGAGTGAGACCATCCAAGGCCAACGAGCAACAGTCAACAGAACAGGACGTCGTAGCACAGATTCACATCCCGGCCATTAAGGCCGAGGCAGTAGAGGTACAGAGTACCTCCTGTTCACCTACAGAGAGGGCCTCCCACCACCCAGACAGAGCCAGCGCAGTCACAGACCCTGGTGTAGATAGCTGCCGACAGACACCCAGGAGCAGTTCTCCCGCAGCCTCGCCTTTACCAACACAGACAGGGGAGGGGAGCTCGGGCCCCCCGGGAGAACACTGGGCCACTGTGCAGAGCCCGCCAGCCACCATTGCCTTGGTTACAGTGCCGGTGAAATCAACGGTTACCGAGCAGGTCCCTGCTCCAGTGAAGGAGGCCATCTCCACAGCATCAGAAGCACTTGTACTCTCCCAGACGGCCCACGCCACGACTAGTTCCTCCATAACAGCAGACCTGACGAATGCAGAGAGGCCCGATCCAGAGGGAGAGGTGGCAGCAGCCCATGAGGCAGCAGTGGCCTTCACACAGAACCTGCTGGTGGAGCTAGTGGCTAAAGATTCGCTCCCGGTCTCCTCCAGCAGTACCAAAGATGAGCTGCCCTCCTCGCCTGTCATCTCAGCTGAGATGCCGGCCCGGGCCCTGAAAGTAGTCATACATGAACCCCTCTTCCCAGAGACCCCCATATCATCGCAGGGCTCCTACCATGCCATCATCACCAGTACTCTGGCCTCCCCAGCCCAAGGCCCCCAGCAAGAGAACGGGGCACCTGGCAGCACTGAGGAGCTGGAGTACCTGGCAGCAGGTCTGATCACTGAGGTCATCTCTGCAGCCACCCAGGAGGTCCTCAGTGTTACCTCCTGTCCAGAGACCTGGCTCGGCCAATCCGCCACCGAGCACAGCTTCAGAAGCACCCCACTGGCCAATGGGAGGCCATGCTCTGAGCAAGAGCCACTCACAAGGAACATGGAGGAAGGGCCCTCCCCAATAAG
The DNA here is from genome assembly GCF_057628025.1 of Oncorhynchus mykiss. Taxonomy (NCBI): domain Eukaryota; kingdom Metazoa; phylum Chordata; class Actinopteri; order Salmoniformes; family Salmonidae; genus Oncorhynchus; species Oncorhynchus mykiss. Next base: position 29,033,963 of record NC_143048.1, read on the forward strand.
CCACTCTGAGACAGAGTGGAGAGAGCAGCAGAAAGAAGGGATCCCCAATGGTTGCCCGCCTACCCCGGCATGGGAGCACATGGGGACAGCGAACGCACTGAGTAACTCCTGGGCAACAGCATCCCCGCAGGAGGGGAGGCAAGAAGTGAGGGGCGTGCCTAGCAACCTGGACAAACTGAAGGGAGATGGGGGGGTGATGGTGGCAGAGGACTCAGCCTGTAGTACGTGCCACTCTGAGGATGGGGTCAGCAGTGAGGACCAGCAGAGCAGGGAGAACCAGGAGGATCTGATCCAGGTGTCAGGGATGTCTGAGGTGGAGGGTAGTCTGCCCCAAGCCCCAGAAGAGGTAGTGACCGAGGCAGAGGTCATGGCAGCCCTACCAGGCCATGTGCTGGGTGCTGTTGGCCAAGTGAAGAGGTTCAACGGCATGGGCCTGAGGAACGGTTCTCATGGGACGAGTGAGACTGAGACCGATCAGTCTGGAGGTAGGAGCACACACCACACCCTGTAGTGAGGTCAGGCTCATGGCACACCCCAGCACTGATGTACACATGGCTCCCCTTAGCTGCTCAAATACCCAGACAGAGCATGATTGAGGCTCATGGACACTTGTCTGTCGTAGTCTCCCCTACGTGGTAATGAGGCCTTTTGATTTCCATCATTATTTACAGTTTCTCCAGACAGAGGGGCAAGCTGTGGGAAGAAGGAGGAAGCCTTCTGTGTCAGCACAGAGTCCTTTGTTCAACATTAGAATACATCTACCAACATTAAAAAGCTTAGAGAAATGTAGCACAAACTAAGTGTTAATCATTTGGAATGTCACCGGCTTTGGTCTTAGATCTGGTAAAATGATTCTATTCAGAAGTTGGCAAGAGTGTGTGAAGGGGAGGGTTAACTCTCTTCTTCTGTGATGCAGCTTTCCAATTCCAACTAATGTCATCTCCAAAAAGTAGCTGGAGGAGTACATGACCGGTGTGGGTCAAACAAGCTAGTCTGCCACCAGCAATGAAAAGCACAGTTCAGCATATCTCCTATTTTGAAAATCTATGAAATGCTTTAAAAAATAATTATAATTGCGGGGATAATATTATCAACTTAATCTTCTTTGCTGGTGATGGTGGCTAATACAAAACACTATGCTGGCTAGTTACCACTTATAGTTTTGGATGAAGTTAGTCCTTGGATACTGTTCTACTAGATACTGCCCTGGGGCTATAGGGACTGTGGCTGTGTTTCTACTAGATACCGCCCTGGGGCTATAGGGACTGTGGCTGTGTTTTTACTAGATACCGCCCTGGGGCTATAGGGACTGTGGCTGTGTTTCTACTAGATACCACCCTGGGGCTATAGGGACTGTGGCTGTGTTTCTACTAGATACCGCCCTGGGGCTATAGGGACTGTGGCTGTGTTTCTACTAGATACCGCCCTGGGGCTATAGGGACTGTGGCTGTGTTTCTACTAGATACCGCCCTGGGGCTATAAGGAATGTGGCTGTGTTTCTACTAGATACCGCCCTGGGGCTATAGGGACTGTGGCTGTGTTTTTACTAGATACCACCCTGGGGCTATAGGGACTGTGGCTGTGTTTTTACTAGATACCGCCCTGGGGCTATAGGGACTGTGGCTGTGTTTCTACTAGATACCGCCCTGGGGCTATAGGGACTGTGGCTGTGTTTTTACTAGATACCACCCTGGGGCTATAGGGATTGTGGCTGTGTCACAAACATGAGTCACACCTAAAGCTGGGTGTTCTTGAAAAGATTAGAGGTCACAGTCACACAGAAGGTGAACTCGAGTGTCATTGTGTTTTTGGTTTGTCAGAGCAGCAGTGATCAGACATGCCATGGTGGTGTGTGCACGTATGGACTAGATGAATGTTAGTGGTCTTATTCACTGTTTGTGATTAGTTTGAGTAGCAGCTCAATGGCGTATGGGTGATCTGGTGAATGTCTTAAACATATGCACGAGTTTACTTTATTTAGTGTTTTTGGTATTTTATGAGGATCCTCTGAACCTTCAGGTTATCCAGGCGAGTCGTGTGTTTGTATGGTACATGTTTGTGAGAGACACCTGTCTTGTCTGGGTGTGCAATTGTGAGGCGAATAAAATACCTGTCTGACTCAACTGTGTGTGTGTGTGTCCAGGCTCGGATGTGAACAGCATGGACTCGGTCGACAGCGGCTGCACCATGGGAGCTAGGGACAGTGGCAGCCCTGCCATGGCTCTGGGCTCTGAACTCATCATTTGGGAGATTGAGGTGCCAAAGGTGAGCCTGCTCCATCCCACACACCACCGAGACTTGATTTATTGACTAGTTTTCATAGGAAATCACATAAATTCTAACCCAATATCTCCTTGTAATGTGTTCTACTGTCTCTGTTCTCTCTCTCTCTCAGCATCTGGTGGGTCGGTTAATTGGGAAACAGGGGCGATACGTGAGCTTCCTGAAGCAAAGCTCTGGTGCGAAGATCTACATCTCCACCCTCCCTTACACTCAAGAGTTCCAGATCTGCCACATAGAGGGTGAGGTTTAGTATAATGCTGTACTGTCAGAAGGAGCAGGAGTGACTCGGCTAGTGAACTGGTGGTAGAATTCTGTTTGTTTAAATGTGTGTCCCTTCTAGGTTCCCAGCAGCAGGTGGACAAAGCCTTGTCCCTGATCGGGAAGAAGTTTAAGGATTTGGACCTGACCAACCTCTATGCCCCCCCACCTCTGCCGCTCACGCTGCCCTCACTGCCCATGACCACCTGGGTAAGGATGGTACCTAGAGAGCCTGGATGGTGTCTCTCTTCCTGTCTCTCAAATCTGTTCAAACATGCTTTATTTGCACGACAGTTAAGGTTCCCCAAATTGATATCAAGACTTGTCAAAGAAAGTGGTTTAACTAAAATAATGAGATGTCTAACCTAATGGCTTCCCCTTTGAAAGTTGTTAACTTCTCTGTTTCCTCTCCCAGCTTCTTCTCCCCAGCGGTGTGACCGTAGAGGTGATCGTAGTGAACATTGTATCGGCGGGTCACCTCTTCGTCCAGCAGCACACACACCCTACGTACCACGCCCTGCGCAGCCTGGACCAGCAGATGTTCCTGTGTTACTCCCAGCCAGAGACACCCACCCTGCCCTCGCCTGCTGAGGGTAAGAGACCCCCAAGGAGAGACGTGTGTGACTATGTTTTTGAACCAGATGTGTGATCCAGACTCGATGCTCTCCCTCTGTCTCAGTGGGGGTGATCTGTGCGGCGCCAGCGGTAGAGGGAGCCTGGTGGAGAGCCCAGGTCATCTCCTTCTACAAAGACACCAACGAGGTTGAGATCCGATATGTGGACTATGGCGGCTATGACAGAGTGAAGATTGACACACTACGACAAATAAGGTGGGCCCCCCTCAGATGCAGTTTTATTTAAGTCTATTCAGAGAAAGTTTTCAGAACTGAAATTCAGAAGAAATGGCATCTTTCCATACTTTCAAAGCTGTTTTAAATAAAATGTTCCTTCATTTCTTTCCTAAATAGACATAAACATATACATAAAATAGACCACAGTCCTGCTAGGTATTTGTGTCCCCCTCTGGTCAAAAAGAAGAGTTGTGTATCATTATAGGGAACAGAATGTTATGGAAGCAGAGATGGCGGACCATTCTGCACACTGACTGCTCTAATGTGAAATCCTTATGTTCAGGTCGGACTTCGTAACATTACCGTTCCAAGGTGCAGAAGTATTACTGGACAACATTGCCCCCCTTCTAGGTAATGTCATTTTATTTAGCTGTTTGACATGGTATCACTTTACAATTGCGATAGATGTCTTATTCTCAAGGACGATTTCCAAAATCAAGAAACAAATCCAATTGAATGTCAAACTGTTCCAAAGTCATCCTGTCTGTGGGAAGTCGTCAAATCTACTGTTGTCAATTGCGTTAACACATCTATATATGCATCCATCCACAGGAGAGAAGAGCTTTTCAACAGAGGCCACCTCTGCACTGGAGGAGATGACGAGAGGGGTAGCACTGCTTGCACAGGTACCAAAAATACAGCCTCCAGCACCGTGAGACTAACGAAGGCACTGCACGCTCCACAGAAGGTCATTTGTTGCTAACCCGGCTGTTTCCTGTCTTCCAGGTCACAAACTACGACAACAACACTGGTCTCCCATTGGTCCAGATGTGGAATATGGTTGGAGAAGAGGTATGTTCACATTGATCATGGGATTTGTCATGGACATGTTTGAGATGCTACAATAGAATTGTGTAAATGTACATTTGGTGACGTGAGTAGTCTTTGGTGTATGGTTCATATACTTCTGTATTTAACAAACCTAGACATTTCAGAGAAACATTCCAATGGCTGGCTAACGACACTGTCGGTATCAATGATGACATTTGACACTAATCTGATGAATCTACCTTTCTCCATCTTGCTCTCCGCTTCCCTCCAGCTGCTATCAGTGAACCGCACACTGGCAGAGCGAGCATTGGGTACCTGGGTTGACAGCTTTTGAACCTTGCTGCCTGACCCCCCCCCCCCGCCCACCACCCCTCAACCCCTTCTCAGCTCCACCACACCCCTCCTAGACCCCTTCTTCTCATCTAATCTCTGGAGTCTGGCCCTACCAGCCCTCCAGATACACCCCATTACACTTCGATGGAGGAACACAACCACTGGATTTGGGAATACTTTTTGTTTGTTTTGTTTTTGTTGTTGGGTTTTTACACCACGTTTCAAAAATAAATTCAAAATGGTTGAATGCAGAAAAGACAACGAAGTATTTCGTTAGAATAAGCCAACTCCTCTCCTCCCCGACACACCAAAAGAACTTGAAGAAGGAAAATAAAGTACTTGTACATTTTAAAAAGAAATCTATATTGTAACTAAATAAAGGTCGATCTGATTTTTTTTGTTCCTATCTGACTTTTCACTCCAACTTTGCCTGTGGATTCTCATGCTGTGGATGTAAAAACTCAATAGAAAACACTCTGTCAATGGAGAACTAACCTCACTGTCAGCTGTAACTACATATTTACAATTATATTGTGACATCGAAGGAATTGGGCTGTGAAGATTGGGCTAAATGTGAGGTTTCTAGATTATTGTATGTAGTGCAGTAGCCACGGTCTCCATTTCATGTGCTGGGTGGCTGTGTCTTGTCGTTCGGTCCCATCATGACAGCTGTGGACATAGAGGCCTGGGGGGTAAGAATGGTGTCTGAATTCACGGTTGTGACTAAGACTGTCTGTGGAGACCAAAAAAAAATGTAGATCTCAGCTTTGTTGGTGCTCGCCACAGTCAAGGAACCAGACGGGGTGGGGGTGAGTCCTGTCGCTGACCTGGGTGACTGACAGGGAGAAGGTGCAGAACCGGGGTCTCGGGAGTCGTGTGAAGGCCTGCTCATCTGCCCTGGCCTCTCCAGTCTGTACAACACTGTGGCCTTATGGAGAAACAAAACGCGCTTCCTTTTCTGGGATCTCCAACTGACCTGCATGCAGACCAAGCTGACCCCTCCTTTCTCTCCATCTATGTGGCCCGGGGTGTCACCATGCAATCGCAGGTTGCCTTCAGCGTTTTTCCATCATCCTGACTGGCATCACAGCTGGCACCCCCACCACTACATTTCAGATCCACTACTGTTATCTGGAGCTGTTGAGTCTGGGACATGACAGGGGGCTGAGTGGAAGGGTAGGGGTGCACCAGCTCCACTCTTTTTCCCTCGACTGACTCCAGGGGCCTGGCGTAACTCTTGGTGCAGCTGTCTACGGACTTCAAGAGAGTGGACACCACCGTGTGGTATTATTGGTGTGTGTGGAAACACTACGACCACAGACAGGCCTGTGATACCTGACCTGGAACTCTTACAGAACGGCTTTGAGTTGGAGTAATTTAGCCCTGCTCAGTCGGGATAGGCCCAGTGCTCATATAAAAAATCTGTCTGTCTTCTAATATGCATGTTAACCTACCTAGGTCTACGTCCCTCTAATGGTCTTCACTGTGTTTTTCCTACATACTGACCCCAAAACATTATTACACATTTACATTTGTGTTGCAGTTTCCATACTTAAAAGTAGTTAAATGGATCCAACCCAGTGGGCTGGAATGGGTTTTTAGCCCCTTTGCACGGTGAGAAATGAGGTCCTTGAAGGTACCAGTCCTCTTCACTCAGCAGTGTATGAAAGTACAGAGAAAGTGAGCCATGAGAATCAGTCTCCCACACTGCAGATATTATTGTAATAGATACAGTGTATTTGGGAAGTATTCAGACCCCTTGAATTTTCCACATTTTTTTACGTTACAGCCCTGTTCTAAAATGTATTACATAGATTTTTTTCCCTCATCAATCTTCACACAATAACCCATTATGACTTTTTTTTTGTTGCAAATGTATTAAAAATGTAAAACAAACTTTTTTTAAGTAAGTATTCAGACTCTTTGCTATGACTCGAAATTGAGCTCAGATGCATCCTGTTTCCATTGATCTTCCTTGAGATGTTTCTAGAACTTGATTGGAGTCCACCTGTGGTAAATTCAATTGATTAGACATGATTTGGAAAGGCACAAACCTGTCTATATAAGGTTGACAGTGCATGTCAGAGCAAAAACAAAGCTATGAGGTTGAAGGAATTGTCTGTAGAGCTCCGAGACAGGATTGTGTTGAAGCACAGATCTGGAGAAGGGTACCAAAACATTTCTGCAGCATTGAAGGTCCCCAAGAACCCAGTGGCCTCCATCATTCTTAAATGGAAGAAGTTTGGAACCACCAAGACTCTTCCTAGAGCTGGCTGTCTAGCCAAACTGAGCAATCGGAGAAGGGCCCCTTGGTCAAGGAGGTGACCAAGAACCCAATGGTCACGCTGACAGAGCTCGAGTTCCGCTGTGGAGATGTGATAACCTTCCAGAAGGACAACCATCTCTGCAGCACTTCACCAATCAGGCCTTTACGGTAGACTGGCCCGACAGAAGCCACTCCTCAGTAAAAAGCACATGACAGCCCATGTGAAGTTTGTCAAAAGGCACCTAAAGGACTCTGACCATGAGAAACAAGATGCTCAGTTCTGATGGAACCAAGATTGAACTCTGGCCTGAAAGCCAAGAGTCACGTCTGTAGGAAACCTGGCACCATCCCTACGGTGAAGCATGGTGGTGGCAGCATCATGCTGTGGGGATGTTTTTCAGAGACTGGGAGACTAGTCAGGATCGAAGGGAAAGATGAACGGAGCAAAGTACAGAGATCCTTGATGAAAACCTGCTCCAGAGCGCTCAGACTGGGGTGAAGGTTCAACTTCTAACAGGACAACAATCCTAAGCACACAGCCAAGACAATACAGGAGTGGCTTCGGGACAAGTCTCTGAATGTCCATGGGTGGCCCAGCCAGAGCCCGGACTTGAACCCATTCAAACATCTCTGGAGAGACCTGAAAATAGATGTGCAGCGACGCAGATATTTACGTTTTTGATTTTTTTTAAATACATTTGCTAAAAATGTCTAAAACTTGTTTTTGCTTTGACATTATGGGGTATTGTGTGTAGATTGAGAGGGGGGGAAAACTATTCAATCCATTTTAGAATAAGCCTGTTACAAAATGTGGAAAAAGTCGAGGGGTTTGAATACTTTCTGAATGCACTGTAGCTTTTCTCAAAGCTTTATACTGTAGCTGTGCTTTGGTCTTGTTGGGTTTTCCATAGGATTAATTACATTGTCATTTATTGAACCAAATACATTTTTTGAATGTATTTTTGATCCATGTTTCCTGATCAGTGTTGTCGTCCCTACTGAGGCACAGAGGCAGGACTCACCGCCAGCCCAGGCTGCAGCTTCCGCTCTACCCCATCTGGGTTATCTGCTTTTAGGTGTAGGAGACATGATTACTGTACTTCTAGATTTGGAGCTCTCTGTCCTGGCTCGTTGCCTCACAATGCTTTTAAAAAAAATCAAATCGTTGCTTTTGAATGTGTCCCGTCTGCTAATCATACCACACACTTGAATTTGATTGCTCTGCTAATAAGGCAGCTTCCGTCCCTCTGTTTGGTCTTGTTGTGGCAGAGTTGACGTTAAGAACAGGATAGAGTATGGATCTTACCTAACAGTTTCGCTTGACTGTTTTCCTGCATTACTATTAAAACTGACAGCATTGGCATGTAAACCACATTACAAAGACTTACTTCCAAGGTGTTTAAATGTCAGTTATTAGTTAGTCCAATGTAAGTACTGTATCTCCCCTACCTTAAAAACTGTTCATGTTTTGTGGAACCATAGCAAGTAAGGCATCTAGCTACTAACTTACTACAAATTCAAGGCTAGATCAGGTTATAGTCCAAGGGGCAGGAGCCATATTGTATGAACTTTTCAGTCCCTTAACTTTATGTTTAAAAGAGCTGTTTTCAACCAATGTCCTCCTCCTTGATTCCAGCTTGGTTATATCACAATCATCGAAGATTAATTACTCCATTGATCCAAATGACACCCATCTGCCATGTCACTCAAACACCTATCTTGCTTGATCAAACCAGAATTATTTCTTGACTTGTGCAGGTCTGTGTAAATACAATATTTCACTGAACTTTTGTAAAACACTGGAAACAAAGGGAACATGTGTTTTTGGTTCACCCCTTCCAAAACCGCTCATTGTTCTGTCGGTAAGGCTGGTTTGAAGTGGTTGCTTAGCTAGATAACTAATCATTTGATTATTTAAATGAGTGTAAGCAATCCTGCCCAAAGCATTTAACATGTACAGGTCAGTTTTTGCAAGGCTCATCAAATGTTTGATTCTTGGTTGTACAGATCTATAAAATAAAGTTATTAAATGCTACTGTTCTGTTATGAAATGTATGATTGTTTTACATTTCCCCCTCTAGGTGGAGATGAAGATCAGCAGTACATTTTAATCATTATGTCCAAGTAGTGTTGCTTCAATACTCTCGAATGCACAGAATTGCATATAGCACTTTGACAACTGCTGATATAAATAGGGCTTTATGAAATGCATTTTATTGCAATTTGATAGCAAACCGTTCAAGGGCAACTACACCACCTTTCAACTTCATTTTCATTGTCTCTAGCACAATACCATTGTTTAGGTATGTGAAAATAGTGACTTTCAGAAAAATGACGTTCAGAAGTTCTAACCGATATCAAAATTTAAAACAGTGATTTTTCAAACACCATGAGATTTGTGGGAAGCAAGAAATACACTCCCTCTGGCTAGAAACCTGTTGCAGGTTTTGAAAATCAGTTAATCCTACCCTGTGATGTCAGTCATTTTTTTTAATGACCATATCTTTTTAACCACAGATCATAGAAATGCACCATTTCACATATGTAGACAAATTATAATACCATTTTGTATTTTTTTGCTGTTTGCAAATACGCTCTTATTCCTTTTGGAGGTTACATTGGATGATACTCTTATTGCAGGACAAAGTTCATACTAGCTTGATTTTACTCATATGTTGACTTTTTGCTCATGCATTTTGTTTTTAGGGGTTTAACAGCGATGCTAGAGGCCATGAGTAACATGAGTAACACTATTATAAACAGTCACACTTAAACCCTCATATCCGCCACCCCGTTTGACCTAGAGACTTACCTGTATGTTGGCGTCTTTCCTTATGCTAAACAAATTTGCTTCAAGGACCCATAAGGTCCATCAGGATAGTTTTACCTCCATCTTAGAAATGTTGGAAAATCTTTTAAAAACATTATCATATGTCCAAATACCACCTGTATGTAGGCTGATGGTACATCTCTTAACTTCGTTTGAGAAAAGCTAAGGGATTGGTTAAGAGATCCGATTTTACATTTCCATGTAAATCCATTTCACACTGGCCTATCAACTTGAAACATTTTAGGGTTATCAAATACATTACCATAATGAACCATGTTATGTTTGGCATTGATAGCTTAATTAACAAATAAGAACCTATTAACAATGAACTTTTTGACTATGTAATGTTAATGCTTAAATTATCATAAATCTTCTCATGGAATAAAAATCAAATTCACTCCAAATTTGTTTTTTGGACTCGTCACAATAGTCCCTAAAGAGTTTGAGAAAATAACATTGATGCATTCGAAGATGGCCACGTTATACCAGAAGTTATAGCACATATGCTCTAATGTAGGACCGTTGGGTACATGCCTTAACTTAGTTGAGAAAAGCAAAGGGATTGGTCAAAAGGTGGCTGAGTTATTGAAAAATCTAATCTGATTTTACGTGTCCATTTAAACTACTATAAATCCACTTCACAGTGGCGTGTCAATTTGAAACGTGTCATCACTATCATAGACATCCCTCTGATGAACCACACTGATATCTAAAACAAGGAAACTATTAACAACTCATTCTTTCCATATTTAACGCTGATGCGCAAAATCATCTTCTCATAAATAAATGTTTTATTTGCCACATGCTTCGTAAAAAAAACAGTGTAGACTAACAGTGAAATGCTTACTTACGGATCATTCCGAACAATGCAGAGAGAAAAAAGATAAACTACAGCATGTGGATAGGGGTGTGCTCGGCCCTGCTCGTAAGCAAACTCAATGATGATCTTGGAGTCGTGCGCATCCACTTAGTTGTGGGTGAACATAGAGTACAGGAGGGCACTAAGCACGCACCCTTGAGGGACCCCTGTTTTGAGGGTCGGATGTGTGGTTGCTACCTGGGGGCGGCCCGTCAGGAAGTCCAAGATCCAGTTGCAGAGGGAGGTGTTCAGTCCCAGGGTCCTGAACTTAGTGATGAGCTTGGAGGGCACTCTGGTGTTGAACGCTGAGCTATAATTAATGAAAAGCATTATCACGTAGGTGTTTCTATTGTCCAGGTGGGAAAGGGCAGTGTGGAATGCAAAAGAGATTGCATCATCTGTGGATCTGTTGGGGCAGTATGCAAATTGGAGTGGGTCCAGGGTGTCTGGGATTATGGTGCCTATGTGAGCCATGACCAGCTTTTCAAAGTATGGCTACAGATTTGAGTGCTATGAGGCGATAGACATTTAGATGGGTTACTTTGGCGTTCTTGGGCACGGGTACTATGGCGGTCTTCTTGGAACATGTAGGTATTACAGACTGGGTCAGGGAGAGGTTGAAAATGGCAGTCAAGACGTTTGCCAGCTGGTCAGCGCATGCTCTGAGTATGCGTCCTGGTAATCTGTCTGGCTCCGCAGCCTTGTGAATGATAACCTGTTTAAAGGTCTTACTCACATCGGCTACGGAGAGCGAGATCACACAGTCGTCCGGAACAGATGGTGCTCTCGTGCATGGTTCAGTGTTGTTTGCCTCGAAGAGAGCATAGAAGGAATTTAGCTCATCTGGTAGGCTCGCATTACTCCAGATTTTGTATTTATTTGCCTCTCTATGATTTTATATTTAGACTCATGATTGCATGATAGAGTGCTTGCATTGTTATCCAACTGATCACGTGTCCTTTCTGTCATCCTGTGAACCCTGTTCATTTAAAAAAAAAAAATTATTTCACCTTTATTTAACCAGGTAAGCTAGTTGAGAACAAGTTCTGGCCTAGATAAAGCATAGCAGTTCGACACATACAACAACAATCATTGCTGCTCACAGCTATATTTGAAAGTGATATTTTGCATGAAATTATATAAATTAATTTTGTAAGTAGTAAGGTCTTTAATTTAGGATAAACAGGATATATCTAACATGATTGTCCATGTGTAGGCTATTTTGGACAGGAAAGGTTTTCATTGTTCACAATAGATCACATTCCAAAATTCAAGGTTTTGAATTAATTATTGCTAAGAGTTCGTTTTTCTATAGGGTCATTAAAACTATGATATTCTATCACTACCTCAGTGTGAGAAATTAACCCACTAATAAGAATCAGTAATTCTGAGGTTATTTCCATATCTATACAGTGTATACTCACATCGATTTAACACTAGCCTTTCACATGCAATAGATAATGCCTTTTTTGTAGATGTGCAGTGCTGTGCTGTGTAATGGAGGTGCCAGCCAGGTAGTATCTATCTCAGAGGTCAGTGCACTCTGAACAAGCTCCTTTCTGCCTCTCTATGAGGTGCCAATGTGAAAGCAAGGGGCCTCTCTGTAAAGAATCATGAATTACAAAAAGTGTTCTTCCCTTTGACTCTGGCTGCCAGGGAACTGTTCTCCTTCTATTACAGAGGAGCAGTGAGGTGGTGCACTGCTGCCTGGTTAGGTACAGTACTCCAACCAAGCAGAATAAGTGATTCTCTGCACAGGGGCTGGGCAAGAAGAGTGGTGCAGAATTAATGAGAAGCTGGGTGACTGACACCTAAAATAATTACGTTTTGGTTACAAGCAGAATGAGGAGAGAAGAGGGAGTTGGACAGAATGGGTCAGTAGACAACACCAGTTTGTGGTGGTGGCTCTTTCTTGGAATTCTGTAATAATGTTATTGTCATCGTTTTAGTTACTAATTAATTTATTGTGGGCCCAATATCTGTCATCCTATCCCCTCATATGTGATATCTGTCTCAGATAAAGGCGTAGAGGAAAACCTGATAGATTAGTGTGTAGAAACACATATCTTCTTTATTCTGCTTCTGGCGTTGTGAGTGTTGTCATTTGATAGCAGCATCTTGTTAGCTGGATCTTCCATTGACAACAGAGGCCTCGGGTGAGACACATGAAATGGCCACAAGATGGTGTAAGAAGTCAGAAGATCCTCTGTAGATGGTGGTCTCCTGAAAGACCCTATATGGCTATGTAAAGACCTGTTGCTGTCTAGGAACATGGTGAGCGTCCAGATCTATTGAAGTCCCAGACACCCCCCCCCCCCCCCCCCCTCAAGACTGTGCTGCACATGTCCACTAAATTCAGGTATGTTATAATCATATGGTGAAATTCAGTGTCCAATTAAACTGACTGGAATTGAAATGGAATTGACCGCAACTCAGCTACCTCAGTAGTCTAGGCGAGGGAATGAGTTTGGTATTTTGGATCCACACAGACAGCCCATATACTGTATGGTCGATGTAGCAGCATAGATATAAAAAAATGTTACAGTATTTTAGACCACACCGGCTGAATGCAATGGAATATTAAAAGCTAATTAATGTTGACCATAAAAAAAAGCCAAAGTTTTGCCAACTGTGCCTCTTAAACCTAGTTGTTATTTAACCTTAAACCCTGAATGAATGCCCTTTAGGCATCTTTACCATGGGTTAAGGCCAGGGTGCTTTGTGCCAGGCTACCCAAGGTGGCAGTTCTCATTGAGATGCAGCTACAGTCTTTCCATAAGTGGGACCTGTCACTGTGAAAGGTCTACTGGGACTGACAAGTCACCCATGAAGACAGCTTAACAACAGAGTAGCAGAGTAGCAAAGCAAAGCCTAGAGGAGATGTCAGTCAACAATATGGAACAAGCAGCACTTAGTCTACTATACAATCTAGATGGACAGATACAGGAAAATAAATAATTGATACACAATAACTGAGTGAATAAATGTATATTAAGATGATAGTTAACATCAGGTAACCACAAAGAGCATATACAGTATGAAAATATTTTGTGTGTTTTTGTAGTTCAAGTATGAGTGTGTGCTCAGCACCTGTTTTTGAGACCATTTGATCTACTGATGTGTATTGGAGAGAGTTACAAAGTAGTGTGGATAGACTCATGCAGGAGTCTCTCTCTCCACCAGCTGGTGAGAGAAGCTGTGTCTTTGATGCTCAGACCCATAGCTTTTTGATGAATGTTCATTTGAATGAAAGCTCACAGCTTTTGTTTTAAGGCTCGATGTGCCTGGTAATTATTATTTTTTTTAAACAGGATGCATTTTAATTGAACTCTATGTGCCTGTGTGTGTGTGACTGTGTGTGTGTGACTTTGTGTGTGTGACTGTGTGTGGCTGTGTGTGTGTGTGACTTTGTGTGTGTGACTGTGTGTGGCTGTGTGTGGCTGTCATTGCACTAAAGCCTTTGGCAACAACATGCATCCGACAACGCTGACACATCACACTGTAACAAAAACAAAACATCAAGCGACCAGTCGACAAAGGCACGTAATATGATACTGCTCTGTGCATGGAGGGCTTTTTTCATTAACAAATTCAATGTTTTAATTAGTAACAAATAAAAACAGATAGGGGTTTTGTCCACTTGTAGAAATCTTTCAACATCTAATGAAAACGGATAAAAACAAAACAGGATGTTTGCCATGAAATAAGCCCACGTGAAATGATCAGTCTGCATTAAAACAGGATGTTTGCCATGCAATAAGCCCACGTGAAATGATCAGTCTGCATTAAAACAGGATGTTTGCCATGCAATAAGCCCACGTGAAATGATCAGTCTGCATTAAAACAGGATGTTTGCCATGCAATAAGCCCATGTGAAATGATCAGTCTGCATTAAAACAGGATGGAAGGAAATGACAGTTGGGACCTGTTCACATGAGGAATTCTGTTCTGACATGTCTTGTTTGTCTTGGTGTTAACTGAGCACAAAACCATAAACCACTGCAGCACACTAATCTGGTAAACAGTATGTCAGCCATGTCAGTTTGGTCAGCAATATGTTACTATTTGGACAGTAATATGTCAGTTTGGCCGTAATGTCTGGTAAAAATGCTATCTATAAAAGTGTTTATTTCTCTGGTTAGTAGGCTTCACTCTCATTCCAATATATGTCTGTCACACTAGCATGACAATCACAAACCATTGCATTGATCAGGAGTTGACTTCTGTTATGATATACTATAGATCTGGAGCAGGACAACAGAGTGACAGACAACAGCATGCTATGCTGCTCATTCTCCCACATAGAAGGAACTCCCTGGTCATCTCAAACGTTGTGTTGCTTACCTAGTATAATGTAGCCCAGTTAGGACTAGGCTACATGTTGCTCATTACATTACTAATTAGCATGTAATGACCATATGTTGAACCAGTCAAATGATATTATTTGTCACTTATTATCAGGTACTCTATAATGGTTATCAGTAACATTGTGGTTACCACACAGTAATCAGAGTAACGACTGTTTATTTTTTATTTCCTGCTCACTGTCTTTTGAGAAGAGTGTGGCGCTAATATCGCAATGTATGCATGGTGATTTTAATGACAGCAGTTAAATATGTAGTCTACAGTTGGTTTGAACAGATTCAGGGGCCACCGCAACATGTGTAGGGAAATGAAGTGACTCCTCCAAGTCCCCAGTTGGTTAATGAAGTCACAGTTTGTCATTTCCTATTATCTCTGGTTTTTGATAACGCTACAGTCTCCTCTCCTCCACTCATCTTCCCAAGAAGAGAAAGTCTTGGGGATCTTCTTATCTCCGTTACTTGGTGTGATCTGTGAAAATTGCCTCTTCACAATACATTCTAATAGCAGCTCCAATTTGTCAGAGATCCCTGGGGCTCCAGGAGGCTCCAACTAACGCCAATCTGCCAGGCCTGTTGCTTTATTTCATTGTGTTCCACTCGTGTTAAAGCCTAACCACTAGTGAACCTGTCCTCTCTGTATCTGAGGTAATCAATGCACACATCTGTGTGTGTAGCTCTTCAAATCCTGTTGACTCATTGATTGAGGAGCTGGATATTATTTGCTCACCACAGCTGTGTACAGCTCCAGATTAGGTTCCTAGATGGCAGGTTGTACGTTGTAAGCTTTTAACCAAAGAATTTCAAATTCATTTCATATTTAATAACATTACACTTGGAGGATAATAAAAGTATAGTTTATACCCCAGATGATTGATATCAAGATAAACAATATATTTTCTCATAAATGGAAGTAATGTACGGCGTCTTGTTGTGGTGGTGACTGTGGACTCCTACTATAATAAACTGAACATGTGTGAAAATGAGAAGGCCTTTTAAAGATATCAAATCACAGGTTGTTGATGGCTGGAGACATTTCTATACAGTGAGAAGCATACAGTAGAGCTATACTGTTCTGACTCTCTTTTTTTTAATGACCTGATTAGATTTAACAACAATTTCCCTGAGTGGCCAGTCAGAGTCCACTTACTTGATCTCCCTGGCAGCCAAGTCTGAATCAGTCCATGATTACAGGGGGAAAATGAAAACAGAGCTGTTGAGTCTGGACCCTGAGGCCTGGACCCCTGGGCTCGGTCTCCATTGTGTTGTATCCTCTTCTCCTCTGGTCCTGTCCTCTTCCCACCTCTGTCCCTCATGTGGTTCTGGAAGTATTCTTAGGATGATGATTATGTTGCATAAACATCAGCTGGAGGTGAGGAGAGAACATGATTTGAGGAGAGGAAATAGTTTTTTTTTACCCACATGTAGCCATATAATTGTGTTGAAGGTTTATCAAATAAGTATTTGGGCAGCACTTTATTTTATGATGTTTAGTACTTGGATGATGCCCTAGCACCCTAATAATAACTATTTATAGTAGTATTGTGCTTGTTACTGTTAATTATATAATTAGTTTGAATTACAGCGATCTAAGCTTCATTTAAAAGTTATTATAAACTTAATTAAAGTACATTTTTTTGTGTGAAATTTGAAGATCATTTTTACAATGAGCACTGTCTGCTCCATTATGATAATGAAACCATGGACCTGGAATTTAACATGTAGCTTCGATACTGACACCAACCTTGTCTGTCTGTGAGCAGCCTCGGATGAAGATGCAAACATGTAACTCCAACAGGTGCAACTGAGTAAGCAGTCATTAGATGATAAAGAGGAAATGTCAACAACAACAAAATTGTCCAGGCTCCTGAGGAAATATAGAGTTTTTCTGTCTTGCCAACTGGAATCTATCCATCAACAATTCATTCATCCCTTAATGTCAATCATCTGCAATGAATACAGAACAACAGTACATTGTCATCTAAATGATTGATTGAAGTGAACTATGATTTTGGTAGCAGGATAGGCATTTTGTTGTGCTCTCACATTGAATTTCTGAGTGAAAATAAACCAACTGCAAGGGGAGGAAGAAGGCCCAGCGGTGCCTCTCTCTGTGTAGTTGGCCAACAGTAAGACAGCTCCTAAATGCTAGCTAGCCAGTGAGGTGAAACCGCAAGCCTCCACATGCCAATCAATCGGTCAGATTTAAGTCGGCTTTGCCAAGTCTTTGGCTTGATGTGTGCAGCCTTTACTTTATGTGGTTTGAAAGTTCTACTTTAAGGGGGAAACACAAATAAAGAAGTGGGGAAAAGAAAGAGTGATGACCTGTCAATGGGCCCTGGGCTTTTCTCTTTAGATTCTCTTCTTCCACCCTACTCTCTCACTGTCTTTCTTGCTCTCTACCTCTTCTTTCTTTCTCTTTTCCTCTATCTCGCTCAGAGGGCTTGATGAAATAAACAGCAATCACTGTAGCATGAGCACCCAGCCTTAATTGAGCTCTCACTTTCACAATCCTGGTTCCAGTGTTTCCATGGTTATACATTATCCATCTATGTTTTAGACATGCAGTTTTTTTCCTGTAATAGGTAAATGTCACAATATAATATCCATGTTTTTACTTGTTGAGATGTTACCTAACATGCCCTAGATAGATAGGTAGAGTACATAACCAGCCCAATTATATTTATTACACTTATCAAAACTTTGATTAAATATTTATTGCTTAAAACACTTGTGTAAATGTATCACATATCCCCTCTGTCAACATAAAGTAGTAGACTACTAGTGAATTTGTGAGGATGCATAGCAGCTAGTAAATAAAGTGAGATTTGTCAAGCTGCCCATCCAACTGCAGAGAACTGATTTTGTGTTTTATGTCAAATTCACAGGTATCACAGATGGCCATCTGAAATATATTCCAGTATCATGGCAATCTAGGAAATAGCCTTTATCAGGCAAGGTCACTTACAGTCTGTGTAAATGGATAGAAAATGTTGTTAACACACACACACACACACACACACACACACACACACACACACACACACACACACACACACACACAACAAATCTGCACAATGGTGAGCTACAGTACAGCTGTATATGGGCGGGGAATGCTTAATGACGTCAATTGAATTGGTTAGGTGACGAGCGCTTACCACGCCCCATGTGGGTGAAGGGGGGAGGGGAGGGAGACAGGCTGAGCTGATTCCACGTGTGACGCTTGCATTCCCAGCTCAGTGATATTTTCTTTCGCGGGCTTCGGTGTAGCCTTGTGCGTCTTCGTTAGTTACTGGCTATAGTTGGGTTAGCTATGGAGGGAGACGGGAGCCAAGCCACATCTGGAGGAAACCCTAATGATTCTCAACACGACCCGGGGTAAGACTGCAAATAGCAGTGTCACTTTTATCGTTATAGCTACATTGTATCAATAGTGCAAGGCTTATCAAAGCACTGACATTGATGTTGCTTTCCGGGTGCAGTCAACTACACCCTTGTTTGATTATATTAACAAACGGGCCTGCCCCCTTTTTCTATAGCTAAACTCGCTGTGTTTAATAACTACAGCGCTCTTGCTGCTGCTCTGCCAACGTTTTGCTCGCTTTTGGTCGCTATAGCAAGTAGTTAGCTACTTGTCAAAATGGCCGATCTGACATCTGGACTCACTTCTGCTATGTTTTCCCCTTACAGTAAAATGTTTATCGGTGGCCTCAGCTGGCAAACTTCGCCAGGTAAGAAAATAATTTGCGGACTACAGTGTGGCATTGTCGGGATGTGTTCTGTGGTAGCTGAGGCTGCCCGTGCTGGTTGCAACGTCTGTGTTTTGTGTGTGTGTGTGTGTTGGGGGGATATGGTGTGTGTGTACCTCATAGCGCGCGTGTACTTTAGTGCGCGCAAGGTTATTTTTATTTCCAATCATTTGAAGTCCTCTATTCGACCCCTATGTGTATGGCTAGAGGCATTTTAAAGCTCGTACATAGAATATTATATATTTGACAGACGAATGAAAACGTCCAGTAACCTTCTGTTTGTTTTTCTTTGCGCAGACAGCCTTAGAGACTATTTTACTAAATTCGGGGAAATCAGAGAATGCATGGTGATGAGAGATCCAACGACAAAACGCTCCAGGTAATTAGCAAGTATATTTTCCCACTGTTTGTATTTGTCTTGATTGTTAACGTACGTGGTTTTGCAGTGTCCTTACAACACAACGTCAGTTAGCAAGCAATCAGCCATTTATTTTTGTTGCGCTTTTACAAGCGATTGAATCAGCCCATTCAGAAGGTAACGCATTTTGACATTGACCGGACACTTCAGATAGAATACTGGAGGATCTTTGAATATTCCTGAAAATATAGGAAATAATTAGACTACACTATTCATTCACATGATTCCTTGTGCAGCAATAAAAGGAAATGGCATTTACATTTAAGAAATAATTGAATCTGATATGAAAGGTAAACTCTTTTGATATCAAGTTACCTACCATACTCCATAATAGCTAATGTTTGTAAATATTTGTTACAATGTAACATTTGGCTGCGTTATATATTTGTTAGTCTACAAGCATTTTGCTACACCAGCAGTCTGCTAAATATGTGCATGTGACCAATACAATTTGATTTACAATGTAGCCTGTCATTTGGCTTTATTATTTGTTTCCATGTAATGGCTGTAGTTATACTTTACTGACTGATGGGCTGTTTGACCACTCTCCTGCCCCTACTGACTGACTCACTGCTTACAATGTTTCTTGTTTTTTTTTCACAGGGGCTTCGGGTTCGTTACTTACGTAGATGCTGCCAGTGTAGATAACGTCTTAGCTCAGCAACACCATGAATTAGACTCAAAAACGGTATGTCTCCTCTCTTCTGTCACGTTTTAAATGAAGTGTTTTGTGGTTTTGTGACCCACCTGTCTGGCATGATTGACTATGTCCTATTGAGTTATTGATTATTCACTCTCACAGCCTCATGCACTTGATGCCAATAAGTAGCCCACCCTCCTTCAAATTACAAGACCTTCTGCTAACCCTATCTTTACCATTGAGTATTGAGTGCCATGTTACATAAAGTAATTTGAGTACCAATGGCACCTGCAACACTTTCTCTCCAGGAACATCTGAGTGTTTTGAGATGGGGGAACATGTTTATTGTTGAATCTGCATATTATATAAAGTGATTGTTATTCTGTATTTGTTTTTTGTGAAAATACATTCCCAGCTGTCTTTATAGAATTTAGTAGGCTTTACATTGTTGTACATATCTATGCACCATCAGGCATTATTGGCTTTTCTTTTTTACAAAATGCAGTTTATAAATAAATGTTGTTTTTAAAATCACCCCATCTTGATTTAAACTTTCATTTTTCATCCTCCCAATTCCCAATAGACTGTCATTGGCCTCAGTATCCACCCATTTACCCGTGTCTTCATCTCAGATGTCTGCATATTATCCACACACCTTCCGTCTGCATATTATACACTTCCTCTCTCACTGCAAGTCTGCTAAAGTGCACACATTCGCACAACATGACCCATTTTAAATCACAAACCCAAGCCTAACTGTTATCCCCAGTGAATGTCATAAAAACATACCGCTATTGTTTAATTTATTGTTACAGTATATTTAGTTTGTATGGATGGATGAAATGAGTTTGGTGGGAGGAGGTAGGAGGACGGGCTCATTGTAATGGCTGGAATGGAATAAATAACAATATTAAACATATGGAAACCACATATTTGACTCGTTCTTTTTATTTCATTCAAGCTATTACAATGAGCACGTCCTCCTATAGCTCCTCCCACCAGCTTCCTATGAAATTGGATAGATTATAACTTCAACTTAATTACAGGTTTCATGTTTCTCTGAGGGTGACAGTTGGTCAGAGGAATGCCATGACTGCAAAAAAATGGTGTTGTGATGATTTGCCCTCTGCGTTTAGTGTTTGATTTTCCATATTGGATAGTTTGATAATTTTTTATTCTAGTGCTTTGTCTTTGAAAGTGTGCATGACACAAACATTACAGCAGTTGTAGGTTAAGTAATAATATGTAGTTACACAGAAACTGCCAATGTAACTACCATGTAAAGATGTATGGTAATGTGGGACCAAAATAGTTCATTGAAAGCTCAGTAATGTCAACAATGTCATGTTCTGTATGTAGATGCTGCAGTGTATGCTCTAACTCAGCTGTGTAAGCCAGTGCTCAATGGGCTCGCAGTTTAGGAGTGGTGGAGTGAATACAAGCAGCCTAGATTGTCTTCAAGGAACTCATGAGAACTGCTCTGATATTGCCAGAAGCTCTAGGTTTATAAAACAGATAGCTGAAGAAGGAAATGCCTGTAGCTTCCCACACCTCACCTCAGGAAAATTACACTGATATTCATTTAAATCCACATTTCTTTGTTAATCTATATGCCATTTATTTTGTAGCCTAATGAATTTGTAATAATGCAGGAATCATTATGACTGCAGGTTTGAATGTAATGTTGAGATTCATTAGTACACCTCTAACAAAACCATCAATAAGGGGCAAATGTTAGTCTTGCAAACAAACAAATATAGGGCAAATCTATTTGAGAGGACATGCAGTTTTAGCCCAGCAAAGGAAGCAGTGTAGACACACTCTCCCTCTCCCTAACTCTCGATGTGTACCTAAGTGTTTTTGATGCCTTCTCTCCCCTCCTCCTTTCTGGACTTGCATCTACATAGGATTATTAGAAAACAGCTGATGACATCCATGCATTAAGGGACCTAGAGTAGAATCTTTAGAGGATCTACTGCTTGTGTGGTATAATGTAATAGAGTCAACATTGAGCTGCCGACTCCCCTCTCTGTGCCTTGGGAGGTGTTCTACATTAAAGTGCTGGTGCAGTGTGAAATAGAGGGGAGTCACATCTCACCTTAAAGGTCCAATGCAGCCATTTTTATCTCAATATCAAATCATTTCTGGGTAACAAAGTACCTTAAAGGGATTTTTTTTTCTCCAATTAAAATGGTAAAAAAGAAACCGCTTCTAAGCAAAGAGCAATTTCTCAAGCAAGAATTTTGCTAGGACTGCCTGGGAGTGGTCTAAGTGGGGAGGGGAAAATATACATTTGCTGTTATTGGCAGAGCGGTTTGGAACACTTTCTTATTGGTCTATTAACTCATTTATCACCTGGTGATGTCAAAACTCCATCCCACCAAAACGGCCTGAAATTTCAGGTGGTCATTTCAAACAGCTCTTACACTAAAAAGGCACTTCATCGTATGGAAATGTATACTGAACAAAAATATAAATTCAACATGTAAAGTGTTGGTTCCATTTTTCATGAGCTGAAATAAAAGATCCCAGAAATGTTCCGTATGCACAAAAAGCTTATTTCTGCCAAATTTTGTGCACAAATTTGTTTACATCCCTGTTAGTTAGAATTCCTCCTTTGCCAAGATAATCCATCCACCTGACAGGTGTGGCATATCAAGAAGCTGATTAAACAGCATGATTATTACACAGGTGCACCTTGTGCTGGGGACCAAAGGCCACTCAAATGTGTAGTTTTCTCACACAACAAAATACCACAGATGTCTCAAGTGTTGAGGGAGTGTGCAATTAGCATGCGGACTGAATGTTAATTTCTCTACTGTAAGCCGCCTCTGTCGTTTTAGAGAATTTGGCAGTATGTCCAATCGGCCTCAGAACCGCAGGCCACGTGTAACCATGCCAGCCCAGGACTTCAACATCTGGCTTCTTCACTTGCGGGATCGCCCGAGACCAGCCACCCGGACAGCTGATGAAACTGTGGGTTTGCATAACTGAAGAATTTCTTGAAATACTGTCAGAAACCTTCTCAGGGGAGCTCATCTGTGTGCTCGTCGTCCTCACCAAGGTCTTGACCTGATTGCAGTTCGGCATCGTAACTGATTTCAGTGGGCAAATGCTCACCTTCGATGGCCACTGGCACGCTGGAGAAGTGTGCTCTTCATGGATGAATCCCAGTTTCAACTGTACTGGGCAGATGGCAGACAGCTTGTATGGCGTCCTGTGGTCGAGCGGTTTGCTCATGTCAACATTGTGAACAGAGTGCCCCATGGTGGAGTTATGGTATGGGCAGGCATAAGTTACAGACAACGAACACGAGATCCCGAGGCCCATTATCGTGCCATTCATCCGGCCCAGCATCTCATGTTTCAGCATGATAATGCATGGCCCCATGTCGCAAGGATCTGTACACAATTCCTGGATGCTGAAAATGTCTCAGTTCTTCCATAGCCTGCATACTCACCAGCCATGTCCACCATTGAGCATGTTTGGGATGCTCTGGATTGACAAGTACGACAGTGTGTACCAGATCACGCCTATATCCAGCAACTTCGCACAGTCATTGAAGAGGAGTGGGACAACATTCCACAGGCCACAATCAACAGCTTGATCAACTCTGTGAAGGAGATGTGTCGTACTGCATGAGGCAAATGTTGGTCACACCAGATACGGACTGGTTTTCTGATCAACACCCTACCTTTTTTTTTAAAGCTATCTGTGACCAACATGCATATTATTATTATTATTATTATATATTAATATTATTATATTATTCCTACTCGTGAAATCTATAGATTAGGGCCTAATTAATTTTGTATTGACTGATTTTATTATATGAACTAACTCAGTAAAATCTTTGAAATTGTTTCATGTTGTGCTTATTTTGGTTCAATGTACATAAAACACACTGGCCTTTAAAAGGTGCTGCCTGGTCAGTCCGCCGTCTGCATTGGCCACGCAGGATTTACGGTGATATGGCCTCTGCAGAAGTCAGGGCACTCATACTTGTTGTACTTTGCGGAGAAGTGCAGAGCTGTTGTGGAGGAAGTTTTCAAGGAAGTGAGCTTGTGTTTATACAGAACCTCCCACTCTCACTCACTGTCAACCAATCATGTCAATGCGGAGCGAGGCGCACGACGATGAGGTGCAGAGCTCAATTTGGCCTCTGCATGCCTCCGGAAGCTCTTCAATTGCGTCACATCATCCATACGGCGCCTCCGACCACATTTTCGGATGAAGCATAAATTGGCTCTAACACTGCCAGGTGAGGCTAGACTGGGAAATTGAAATCCAGACAGCAACATGGTTTGGTTTGTCAGCATGGGGAATTCAATGCAGCTGCTGTTGTTTTTTTTCTTCCTTTCATCAGGATACAGTCGTTCTATTTTTCCTCTAACTTTCAATGTACATGATTCCCTATTAGAATAGTCTGTGATTGCAAAATGCCCTTAAACCCTCATTAATTGTACAACATTCTAAGTTGTTACTAGTTTTAGTACAGAGTTACTTCACAGGTATACGATCTGAGTTTTAGCATTATTTCAATTGGAGATACCTGTGGTTTTCCATTGCGGCACATGTATTTTCCTCTTACATATGCTGAGGCATGTACTGCATACACACACTGCGTATACTTGACATGCATCGTGTTTTATGTAATCCTTGATAACATGGAAATGAAGGCTTGGGGTTGAATAATACTCAGTGTCTGTCGACAATAGGATTTCTGCTGATGTCATTTGTAAAAGCAATCTCTTGTAGACTGAACACTTTTCTGGCTAAATCACATCCCACTCCGCTAATGCATTCAGTCAGCTGAATTCAAACAGTCACTTTCTACCAGTGTCTAGTATTTTTGTCCGTCACACACCGACAGCTCTCTCTGTTATATTTCCCCTCCGTTCCTTCTATTTTTTTTTCTTTTTCCAATTGACAAGCTCTCATCTTACTTTATCCACAATATTCCACTGATGGTCTTTTCCCCCTTTTAGCTATGTGGCCTTAAAGATGAAAATGTGAAAGGAGAAATCCTTTGTTCACAGGACAATTTAATGTTGGGGCTATATTCAACCTTACTGTGACAAATGGCAAATGTGTCTTGAATGTCCTGGCTGTTTTAATGCATTGACTGTCCCATTTTAACGGGATGTGTTCTTGTGCATGATTTCAATTTTAGAAGTGAGGGGAAAATGTAATGTTCAAATGAATGTTTGATTTGCACAAATTGTTCTTGAGGAAGTCTTGTGGTTGGTTCTAACACCTGACTTGATATTTAGTTTGAGCTACTTTTTGACAATTCACATATCTGCAGTTCAGCACATAGAGCAAATTCTGTAACAAATAGTGAAAACATAAATGACTGTTTTGCAGTAAACTGATGCAATGATGAATAATACAATGCCTTTTTTTGTTTTCAGGCCTCATTGTATTAAATCCGAACCCAAATGTTCAAATTCATATTGGCTGCCATAATAACCCCTTGGATGGAATCAGGAAATTATATCTAGCTGTTCTGCGTAAAAGCATGCAGGGATGTGGTCTCGTAATAACCATGTTATTGTGAATCCATAATGTGAGCTAAAAGAGTAGATGACTCCAGTCAGTGTTATTTGATTTGAAATGAAAATCCTGTTTTCCAGGAGGGAAACATTAAGTGGCTTTGAAGCGATTTAAAGCAATACAGGTTCTGTGCCAGTATGAAGGAAGTTAGAGGTATTTGTGCGAGCCAATGCTAACTAGCGTTCGCGCAATGATAAAGTTTATAGCAGATGCAGTTGAAGTCGGAAGTTTACATACACCTTAGCCAACTGCATTTAAACTAACTTTTTCATAATTCCTGACATTTAATTCTAGTAAAAATTCCCTGTCTTGGGTCAGTTAGGATCACCACTTTTATTTTAAGAATGTGAAATGTCAGAATAATACTTAAGAGAGTGATTTATTTCAGCTTTTATTTCTTTCATCACATTCCCAGTGGGTCAGAAGTTTACATACACTCCATTAGTATTTGGTAACATTGCCTTTAAATTGTTTAACTTGGGTCAAACATTTCGGGTAGCCTTCCACAAGCTTCCCACAATAAATTGGGTGAATTTTGTCCCAATCCTCCTGACAGAGCTGGTGTAACTGAGTCTATAGGATTGAGGTCAGGGCTTTGTGATGGCCACTCCAATACCTTGACATTGTTGTCCTTAACTTCTTGACACACACATCCCCTTAGCGGGATCATTTTCGTCAACATCCGCTGAATTGCATAGCGCCAAATTCAAATTAAATTACTAAAAATATTTAATTTTCATGAAATCACAAGTGCAATATAGCAAAACACAGCGTAGCTTGTTGTTAATCCACCTGGCGTGTCAGATTTCAAAAAAGCTTTTAGGCGAAAGCATACCAAGTGTTTATGTAAGGACATCTCTCTCAGCAGACAAAACATTACAAACAGCTAGCAGCCTTGTACATTGGTCACGAAAGTCAGAAAAGCAATAAAATGAATCGCTTACCTTTGATGATCTTTGTATGTTTGCACTCACGAGACTCCCAGTTACACAATAAATATTTATTTTGTTCCATAAAGATTATTTTTTATATCCAAAATACCTCCATTTGGTTGGCGCGTTATGTTCAGAAATCCACAGGCTCGAGCGGTCACGACGGGGCAGACAAAAATTCCAAATAGTATCCGTAAAGTTGAAACATGTCAAATGTTTTTTAGAATCAATCCTCAGGTTGTTTTTACAATATATAACTGATAATAGGCTGCTGGCACCCAGCCATCCACTGACGGATGTGATCTTTCTCGCTCATTTTTCAGAATAAAAGACTGAAACTATGTCTAAAGGCTGTTCAGACCATGTGGAAGCCATAGGAAAAGGAATCTGGTTGATATCCCTTTAAATGGAGGGAAGGCATGCAATGGAACAGAGAGGTTTCAGGAAAAACAGCACTTCCTGGTTGGATTTTCCTCAGGTTTTCGCCTGCAATATCAGTTCTGTTATACTCACAGACAATATTTTGACAGTTTTGGAAACTTTAGAGTGTTTTCTATCCTAATCTGACAATTATATGCATATTCTAGATTCTGGGCCTGAGAAAAAGGTACGTTTTTCATCCAAACATCACAAAACTGCCCCCTACACTCAACAAGTAAAGCCATTTTGCCACAACTTTGGAAGTATGCTTGCCAAAACTAGTTTGTTAACAAGAAGTTTGTGGAGCGGTTGAAAAACGGGTTTTAATGACTCCAACCTAAGTGTATGTAAACTTCCGACTTCAACTGTATGTTGGAGCCATTAAAACTCATTTTTCAACCACTCCACAAATGTCTTGTTAATAAACTAGTTTTGGGAAGCATACTTCCAAAGTTGTGGGAAGTCGGTTAGGACATCAACTATGTGTATGACACAAGTCATTTTTCCAACAATTGTTTACAGACAGATTATTTCACTTATAATTCACTGTATCACAATTCCAGTGGATCAGAAGGTTACAAACACTAAGTTGACTGTGCCTTTAAACAGCTTGGAAAATTCCAGAAAATTATATCATAGCTTTAGAAGCTTCTGATAGGCTAATTGACATAATTTTAGTCAATTGGAGGTGTACCTGTGGATGCATTTGAAGGCATACCTTCAAACTCAGTGCCTCTTTGCTTGACATAATGGGAAAATCAAAAGAAATCAGCCAAGACCTCAGAAAAAGAAATGGTAGTCCTCCACATGTCTGGTTCATCCTTGGGAGCAATTTCCAAACGCCTGAAGGTACCACGTTCATCTGTACAAACAATAGTACGCAAGTATAACCACCATGGGACCACGCAGCCATCATACCACTCAGGAAGGAGACATCCCCTGTCTCCTAGAGATTAATGTAGTTTGGTGCGAAAAGTGCAAATCAATCCCAGAACAACAGAAAAGGACCTCGTGAAGATACTGGAGGAAACAGGTACAAAAGTATCTATATCCACAGTAAAACAAGTCCTATATTGACATAACCTGAATGGCCGCTCAGCAAGGAAGAAGCCACTGCTCCCAAACTGCCATATAAAAGCCAGACTACGGTTTGCAACTGCACATGGGGACAAAGTTTGTACTTTTTTGGAGAAATGTCCTCTGGTCTGATCAAACAAAAATAGAACTGTTTGGCCATAATGACCATCATTATGTTTGGAGGAAAAAGGGGGAGGCTGCAAGCCGAAGAACACCATCCCAACCGTGAAGCACGGGGGTGGCAGCATCATGTTGTGAGAGTGCTTTTGCTTCAGGAGGGACTGGTGCACTTCACAAAATAGATGGCGTCATATATTGACGCAACATCTCAAGGCATCAGGAAGTTAAAGCTTGGTCGCAAATGGGTCTTCCAAATGGACACTGACCCCAAGCATACTTCCAAAGTTGTGGCAAAATGGCTTAAGGACAAAGTCAAGGTATTGGAGTGGCCATCACAATGCCCTGACCTCAATCCTATAGACAATTTGTCGGCAGAACTGAAAAAGAGTGTGCGAGCAAGGAGGTCTACAAATCTGACTCGTTTACACCAGCTCTGTCAGGAGGAATGGGCCAACATTCACCCAACTTATTGTGGGAAGCTTGTGGAAGGCTACCCAAAGCGTTTGACCCAAGTTAAACAATTTAAAGGCAATGCTTCCAAATACTAATGGAGTGTATGTAAACTTCTGACCCACTGGGAATGTGATGAAAGAAATAAAAGCTGAAAGAAATCATTCTCTGTACTATTATTCTGACATTTCACATTCTTAAAATAAAGTGGTGATCCTAACTGACCTAAGACAGGTAATTATTACTAGGATTAAATGTCAGGAATTGTGAAAAACTGAGTTTAAATATATTTGGCTAAGGTGTATGTAAACGTCTGACTTCAACTGTACCTGTAGACTTCCAGTCATTGCACTAATTCTAGTTACCAATTTTGCTAGCACTAGTTCCTTCAAACTACACACAGAGACATAAACATGGTATCCATGAGTTCATCTGACTGTGGAGAAGTAGATAAAGGGCATTGCCAAAATCACAAAGTATATAAAAAAAAACTCAAATGTAATATATTTTTTTAATGGACTTTTGATTTTTAATTATTCTACAATTATATGATTATGCAGTCTAAATGCGCTTTCAATCAAAAAAATGTGCTATGGTGCTTTTTTCTTTACATTTTTCACATAGCGCTTAAATATTAACCTGGGAATTAATGCTAGTTATGCATTTTCTTGGTCAATATACCTTGACTAACCATGATGTGTGAAGGGCTATTGATTTATTAGTCAGCTATGCTTCTACGGAGTAATGCGGGATTATGTGAATGACGGACCAGGACAATTTGACGATGCAAAAGGAAATAAAATTGTGCATTTGATTAAATCAGCCAGCTTTAATATGACTTTTGATTCATCTGTGTGGGGAAGATGTGAAATCCCACACTGATAATTGTTTACTAGTGTAGGAGGCTTGAGCCCAAAGGTTCCCAGTACAGCTGGGTCTTTCTCTCCCTGGTAGTTCATTGGTAGATTTAATGTCATTGATTGGCTAAAGGAGTCCATTCACCTGGTGATCAAGGACTTATTCAGACCAGGGACAGAGGGGAAGGATGGAAAACAGAAGTCCTGAAGGGGACTTGGGGAACTCGAAGCCTGATTTTGAATGTGTGTCTGTACTGTCAGTTGCGACGGTAATCCTAATGTTGTCCAAGTCGTGTATGCCGGTCTGTGGGATAGTCTTGTGATCCATGAGGAATGCTTTAAACCCACACATCCCTGTGATTAGTTGTGTTTAAGTGATTGACAACTTTGATAATGATTGATATCTCTCTAATCTCCCTTTTTCCTCTTTCTCTTGTCCTTTTTTAAATATTTACCAGATCGATCCAAAAGTTGCCTTCCCTAGACGTGCTCAGCCCAAGGTAAGACAACATGCTGAACATGTTTTAACCTCTCATGGAGAGGACTTTTAGTTTGTTGGTTGCTTTCTGTAACACTGGGTACATTGCTGACCTGCAGAGAGGGTCTGGTCATGGAACGGCATGTCGGCCTGCAGATTAGTTTTGGTATGCAAGTGTCACTGTCAGGCTGGTCTGAAGCTTGCTACAAGTAGATGACTGGCTGTCTGATTTATCCCATAGCTGCACCACCACCGTACTTGTTTACATCAACATGTTGTCTAGAAACTGTAGTGAGGTAGAATTTCCCTGGGTGACTGCTCTAAAGACTTCGCTGCATTTGATTGAATGAGAGAGTATCACATTGTAGTTGTTCACACAATGTTTTTCCCTGAAGACGCTGAGGTAGATTGGGGCATTTTCTTTTTTTTTTATTAACACAAAGAGAGGCATTGCTACTCTGTTACTTTGATCAGGTTTCAAACAGGAATGACGGAGGTAAAGCTTTCCAAGCCGAGGCACATGTTATCTTAAGGCTGGGTATGGCTACATGCATGTAATTGAGAACAGCTAGGGGATGTGCTCGTTTCTTGATACAGTCTCTCTTCCCCCCTTGTTTTCGGCAGCAGGTAGCCTAGCGGTTAGAGCGTTGGGCTAGTAACCGAAACGTTGCTGGTTCAAATACCTGAGCCGACAGGGTGAAACATCTGTCTGTGCCCTTGAGCAAGACACTTAACCCTACTTTTCTCCAGGGGTACTGTACTACTATGGCTGACACAGTAAAAGTAGACATTTCCCTCTACCTATCCAGTGTATGGGACAGATAAAATGTTTTATTTTATGACATTTTTTATGCGCCTATTCATGTGAAGTCCAATTAAATAACAATTTGTTCTTAACTGACTTGCGTAGTTAAATAAAGGTTTTACAAAATATATATAAAAAATGGTGTACAGTAATAGTGATAATACTGACAGAAGTCTAGTCTGAGTGTACAGTAATAGTGATAATACTGACAGAAGTCTAGTCTGAGTGTACAGTAATAGTGATAATACTGACAGAAGTCTAGTCTGAGTGTACAGTAATAGTGATAATACTGACAGAAGTCTAGTCTGAGTGTACAGTAATAGTGATAATACTGACAGAAGTCTAGTCTGAGTGTACAGTAATAGTGATAATACTGACAGAAGTCTAGTCTGAGTGTACAGTAATAGTGATAATACTGACAGAAGTCTAGTCTGAGTGTACAGTAATAGTGATAATACTGATAGAAGTCTAGTCTGAGTGTACAGTAATAGTGCTAATACTGACA
Source organism: Oncorhynchus mykiss (assembly GCF_057628025.1). Taxonomy (NCBI): domain Eukaryota; kingdom Metazoa; phylum Chordata; class Actinopteri; order Salmoniformes; family Salmonidae; genus Oncorhynchus; species Oncorhynchus mykiss. Next base: position 29,064,782 of record NC_143048.1, read on the forward strand.
AAAGTCTAGTCTGAGTGTACAGTAATAGTGCTAATACTGACAGAAGTCTAGTCTGAGTGTACAGTAATAGTGATAATACTGACAGAAGTCTAGTCTGAGTGTACAGTAATAGTGATAATACTGACAGAAGTCTAGTCTGAGTGTACAGTAATAGTGATAATACTGACAGAAGTCTAGTCTGAGTGTACAGTAATAGTGATAATACTGACAGAAGTCTAGTCTGAGTGTACAGTAATAGTGATAATACTGACAGAAGTCTAGTCTGAGTGTACAGTAATAGTGATAATACTGACAGAAGTCTAGTCTGAGTGTACAGTAATAGTGATAATACTGACAGAAGTCTAGTCTGAGTGTACAGTAATAGTGATAATACTGACAGAAGTCTAGTCTGAGTGTACAGTAATAGTGATAATACTGACAGAAGTCTAGTCTGAGTGTACAGTAATAGTGATAATACTGATAGAAGTCTAGTCTGAGTGTACAGTAATAGTGCTAATACTGACAAAAGTCTAGTCTGAGTGTACAGTAATAGTGCTAATACTGACAGAAGTCTAGTCTGAGTGTACAGTAATAGTGATAATACTGACAGAAGTCTAGTCTGAGTGTACAGTAATAGTGATAATACTGACAGAAGTCTAGTCTGAGTGTACAGTACTTCGTTCCAGTGCAGACTGTGTTGATATTCAACCATATGTTACAGTATTTGACAGATTTGTACAGTGCTTTGATATTTTCTGCTCTGTGGGCTGTTTTATGCAAAAAAGCACCCTTGATATCAATTATGCAATCATTTTTGAATAAACATGAATTTGACTCAAGGACATTTTTAACAATATAGAAAGATGCAGACCTATGTAGGCTATAAGGTGTTTGTTTCTAAAGAGCCATGACACTGTGAAGGAATTTGAAGGTGAAATCACACCTTGACTTGTCTTCGGACCCTTAAGGGCAGGCTTATTTTTAACCCTGAGTGGAGTGAGAATGTGGCTGTCAAAGAACGTAGAGGCTGTAGGATTAAAGAGCAGTTAAATCAGCATTGCATGGGGTTTTGGCGCATGTACAATATATGAAAGAAAGGTTTTATGTACAGCAATGTTCAAGCCCTCAGGTTATCGTCATCCTTTAGAGCAAAACGTGTTCCGTTCTCTGTTTGTCAGTAACTCTGGCTCAGGGTTTTTATTGCCCATGTTACATTTCCGAGGGAGCGTTTACCTCAGAACATGCTGTCGGCTGCATGCTCACTCTGTCCCAATTTTGAGTGTTTACAGTGTGTTTTTACAGTGTGTGTGTACATTGTGTGTACCTACAGTTTGTGACAGCGTGAGGAACATCCACCTTAGGCATTTAAGGCTGGGTAGGGAGGGACAGCCTCTGGATGGCTGGTAGACTAACTGGCTGAGAGCACGTTGTTTCCTAACTCTTCAATACGGGAATGGCTTCAAGGGTGGCAGGTGTCCACAGCACACTTGTCCAGCTAATTGAAATGAAGAACTTTCCCAGAGTGGACAATCACTGGAGGAGAAATTATGAACTCACTCCCTTCACTACTCACATGCCAGGCCAGCCACTCTGGTCCAAGGCAGCGCAGGCAGGCAGGCTGGCTCAGGGCCTGGGGCTCCGAGATTATCGGGCATTAAATCAGGCTGCAGTTCTCAGCAGCAGTCGGAACACAACACAGCCTGTTTTCTTTGTGTTAAGCAAACCACCTAATAATAAGCTTCATGCAATTATACAACCGCCATCACATACAATCATGTGGCATTATGGCATTATATTTGTGACTTGCCCCATATTTTGGAGTATGCTGAATAGAACTGAAACAAGCAGGCGTATGTTGAGTACTGTACTTAGCTGGGGTGTCATTCGTTTGGCAACTTTGTGAACAAGTCAAAGAAGATGAGTTTGTTGGTTTATTACCAAACAGACATTAAATGCAGACATACCAGGAGTGTGCCTTTCCAGAGTCTATACTGTTAGTTTTATGGCTGTTATTTTCTATTCCTGGGGCAAGCATCTATACATCTCAGCGGTGGCACCACAGGTCTCAGTGGTGTGACCAACAAAACATTCTGGGGCCCGTAGTGTTTCTTGATCTGGTAACCTAACCAGGTTAAACTTTATACGGTATGACGTGATCTGTTATAAAAAAAAATATATTTTCTATTTAGGTCACATGGTTAAATATCTCCTGGGGAAAAAAGGGGAGGTTGAAAACCCTGTCCAACTGCAGCAACCTTGTACCTCATATGAATTATATTTTAAAATAGGACTAGGGGGGTTTCATACACCAACACAGAGAAAGCATCATGATTGGACAATAAAACTCACAGGGCTGAGTTATGCAGGTTTGCATCGTGTCCTCCTACCCTGTCGGCTATTAAAACATTTCCTCAGGTTGTCAGCTATTGTGTTTATTGATTAAATCCAGTTGATAACTTTTGGAATGAAACAGTGTAGGGAGCCTAGTCAACCCAAGTTTGAATATAAACCACATTTGATACCATTCACATTATCTCACAAACAAATGGGCTATAAATACATAACGTCAACGCTTCGTTTACCCTGGCCAGAGAGATGGATCCAATAGTAGACTATGCAGCAGCTGTTGTTAGTAACCTACAGTTGATCAGATGGAAAAATAGTATTGTTTCCATGCAATTCAGCATGTCAGATGGTTTGTGTTTAGGTGTCTAGGCTGCTACATTGCTTGTCTGTCGGGAGTGTGATGTGTTGTCACTCTTGCTAAATAAAAACTGGAGGAAAGTGGAGAGCGCAGCTTGAACGTTGTGACCGGCCCGCGTGACCTAAGATTTCCGTGAATCTGATTGGTCAAGACACGCAAAAAGCCAGTCAACAGCACTTCGATGTGAAGGACAGAGAGGTTGTGCGCGAGTTGACAAATCAAATAGCACTTTGCCCTTTTTAACGGGTTTGCGTCAATATATTTTAATATACTAAATCGAAATACCTGATTTAAAAAGGTCTGTGGCAAATGCCGCCTCGTCACACGTTTACCTGCGGCCCTGATACATCGACATTAGGGATAATTAGGGATGTGACATATTGAAATTGTTTCATAACGTTTAAATGGCCTTTTCATCAAATTTCACTGTGCCGCTGTTTGTCTCACGGTGCGTCCCCTTCTGCTAGCTCAGCATTAGATCTGTACTACAATTACTGTACCTCTATTCTACCTTCCAGTTTGAATGTACTTCTCATTTAACTTCTCAGAGTATTGCCATACAGGACTTTCGCTTGCCTTTCTCTCTCTGCCTTTTTTCCAGCTGTTAACAACGATGACGTAGTGGCGTCAACTCCCATTTCTGAGTTACAAGATTCGATTCCGCTAGCAATCAACTCCTAAGATTCAGTATGTTTGGAACAGAGACTGATTAGTTGCGGTAATTCAGTGAACACAAAAATGTGCGTATTTCATAGCGAGCTAGCGAGAGAGAGAGGAACAGTGTAGGCAGGCCAGTTACCAGGCAGACAGTCAGAACCGTAAACTAGCCATATCTATCGGTAATCAAAAACGGTATCTTTCAATGGTGTGCTGTATCTTGCAATTTCTTGTCTTGCAATGTCTCGCAACTTCAGTAAAGCAGGGCCTACCATCAATTAATAGCCTAGGGCATTCTACACGAAACAGACCGAAGACACACTCGCATCATTAGCGAAGAGCAAGGGTGTAATAATTTTCCAAACATTTGCACAGCAACATGCAACTAAAATTCGTTTCTGTTGGACAAATTCCGGTAGGTCCCTCTCCGATTTGTTCCGTTTGCTTCAGTTTAAGAAACGTTTGCAACTGAATCAGCGTAATGAATATTCCCCAGGCGAGGGAGAGCGAGGAGGGGGCAGGCAGAAAGAATCGCGGTGCGCATGTTTCTCAGTAATCTTAATCTCTCAATGTCTTGTTTTGCATGCCTTGTAAATTCACCAAAGTAGCCTAAAGTTCCTCTTCTGGTTTTATTTAAATTACACAGCTTTCCCCAGGCCTGTATTGCCTTCTGTCATCAGGAAGTGCTTTGAGGGACTAGTCAAGAATCATATCACCTCCACCTTACTTACTGGCACCCTAGACCCACTGCAAATGGCATACCAACCCAATAGGTCCACAGACGATGCAATCGCCATCACACTGCCCACTGCCCTGTCCCATCTGGATAAGAGGAATACCTATGTAAGAATGCTGTTCATTGACTACAGCTCAGGGTTCAACACCATAGTACCCTCCAAGCTCATCATCAAGCTGGAGGCCCTTGGTCTCAACCCCACCCTTTGCGATTGAGTCCTGGACTTTCTGACGGGCTGCCTCCAGGTGGTGAAGGTAGGAAACAACATCTCCACTATGCTGATCCTCAACACTGGGGCCCCACAAGGGTGAATGCTCAGCCCCCTCCTGTACTCCCTGTTCACCCATGACTGTGGGGCCATGCACGCCTCCAACTCAATCATCAAGTTTGCAGACGACACAACAGTGACGAGACAGCCTATAGGGGGGAGGTGAGGGCACTCTGAGTGTGGTGTCAGAAAAACAACCTCTCACTCAATGTCAACAAAACAAAGGAGATGATTGTGGACTTCAGGAAATAGCAGAGAGAGCACCCCCTCTCCAAATAGACCGGACGGATGTTGTAATAATGGGCTCCTGAGTGGTGCAGCGATCTAATGCACTGCATCTGTGCAAGAGGCGTCACTACAGCCCCTGGTTCGAATCCAGACTGGGTCACATCCGGGCGTGATTGGGAGTTCCATAGTGAGGCGCCAAATTGGCTGAGTTTGGCCGGGGTAGGCTGCCATTTTAAACAAGAATTTGTTCTTAACTGACAAAACGTAAATGACAGAATTAAAAGAAGGATGCCTGTACAGAATACAAATATTCCAAAACATGCATCCTGTTTGCAATAAGGCACTAAAGTAAAACTGCAAAAAATGTGGCAAATGAGTTTACTTGTGGTCCTGAAAACAAAGCATTACAGTGCATTTGGAAAGTATTCAGACCATTGACTTTTCCACATTTACGTTACAGCCTTATTCTAAAATGTATTACCTAGTTTTCCTCAAGAATCTACACACAGTACCCCATAATGACAAAGCAAAAACAGTTTTTTAGAAATGTTTGCAAATGTATAAAATAAAACTACAGAAATACCTTATTTACACACAGTACCAGTCAAAAGATTGGACACACCTACTCATTTCAGGGATTTTCTTTATTTTTACTATTTTCTACATTGTATAATAATAGTGAACACATCAAAACTATGAAATAGCACATATGGAATCATGTAGTAACACAAAAAGTGTTAAACAAATCAAAATATATTTTATATTTGAGATTCTTCAAAGTAGCCACCTTTTGCCTTGATAACAGCTTTGCACACTCTTGGCATTCTCTCATGCGGGAACCATCTGGAATGCATTTCAATTAACAGTGGTGCCTTGTTAAAAGTTAATTTGTGGAATTTCTTTCCTTAATGCATTTGAGACAATCAGTTGTGTTGTGACAAGGTAGGGGTGGTATACAGAAGATAGCCCTATTAGGTAAAAGTCCAAGTCCATATTATTGCTCAAATAAGCAAAGAGAAACAACATTACTTTAAGACATGAAGGTCAGTCAATCCGGATAATTTCAAGAACTTTGCAGTCGTGCAGTCGTAAAACCATCAAGCGCTATGATGAAACTGGCTCTCATGAGGACCACCACAGGAAAGGAAGACCCAGAGTTACCTCTGCTGCAGAGGATAAGTTCATTAGTTACCAGCCTCAGAAATTGCAGTCCAAATAAATGCTTCACAAGTTCAAGTAACAGACATATGAACTGTTCAGAGGAGACTGCGTGAATCAGGCCTTCATGGTCGAATTACTGCAAAGAAACCACCACTAAAGGACACCAATAATAAGAAGAGACTTGCTTGGGTCAAGAAACATGAGCAATGGACATTAGACCGGTGAAAATCTGTCTTGGTCTGATGAATCCAAATTTGAGATTGTTGGTTCCAACCACCTTATCTTTGTGACGCAGAGTATGTGAACGGAGGATCTCTGCATGTGTAGTTCCCACTGTGAAGCATGGAGGAGGAGGTGTGATGGTGTGGGGGTGCTTTGCTCATGACACTGTTGATAATTTATTTAGAATTCAAAGCGCACTTAACCAGCATGGCTACCACAGCAATCTGCAGCGATATGCCATCCCATCTGGTTTGCGCTTAGTGGGAGTATAATTTGTTTTTCAACAGGACAATGGCCCAAAATACATCTACAGGCTGTGTAAGGGCTATTTGACCAAGAAGGAGAATGATAGAGTGGTGCATCAGATGACCTGGCCTCCACAATCACCTGACCTTAACCCAATTGAGATGGTTTGGCATGAGTTGGACCACAGAGTAAAGGAAAAGCAGCCAAAACGTGCTCGGCATATGTGGGTACTCCTTCAAGAATGTTGGAAATTCCAGCATTCCAGGTGAAGCTGGTTGAGAGAATGCTAAGCGTGTGCAAAGCTGTCATCAAGGCAAAGGATGGCTACTTTGAAGAATCTCAAGTACAAAATATATTTTGATTTGTTTAACAGTTTTTCTCTTACTACATGTTTCTATATGTGCTATTTCATAGTTTTGGTGTCTTCACTATTATTCTACAATGTATAAAATAGTAAAAATAAAGAAAAACCTGGAATGAGTAGGTGTGTCCAAACTTTTGACTGGTACTGTAAGTATTCAGTCCCTTTACTATGAGACTCAAAATTGAGCTCAGGTGCATCCTGTTACCATGGATCAACCTTGCTCTGAAACTTTGAACATCCCACGGAACACCATTTAAATCCGTTATTAAAAAATGGAATGAATATGGCACCACAACAAACCTGCCAAGAGAGGTAAGGAGGGCATTAATCACAGAGTCAACAAAGAGACCAAAGATAACCCTGAAGGAGCTGCAAAGCACAGCGGAGATTGGGGTATCTGTCCATAGGACCACTTTAAGCCGTACATGCCACAGAGCTGGGCTTTACGTAAGAGTGGCCAGAACAAAGCCATTGCTTAAAGAAATAAGCAAACATGTTTGGTGTTTGCCAAAAGTCATGTGTGAGACTCCCCAAATATATGAAAGAAGGTACTCTGGTCAGATGAGACAAAAATTGAGCTTTTTGGCCATCAAGGAAAATGCAGTGTCTGGCGCAAACCCAACACCTCTCATCACCCTGAGATGTGTTTCATCGGCAGGGACTGGGAAACTGGTCAGAATTGAAGGAATGATCGATGGCGGTAAATACAGGGAAATTCTTGAGGGAAACCTGTTTCAGTCTTCCAGAGATTTGAGACTGGGACCGAGGTTCACCTTCCAGCAGGTTAATGACCCTAAGCATACTGCTAAAGCAACACTTGAGTGGTTTAAGGGGAAACATTTAAATGTCTTGGAATGGCCAAGTCAAAGCCCAGACCTCAATCCAACTGAGAATCTGTGGTATGACTTAAAGGTTGCTGTACACCAGCAGATCCCAACCAATTTGAAGGATCTGGAGCAGTTTTGCCTTGTAAAATGGGTAAAAATCCCAGTGGCTAGATGTGCCAAGTTTATAGAGACATACCCCAAGAGACTTGCAGCTATAATATAACAATATCGGAAAAATGCCAAAGGGGGTGAATACTTTCGCAAGCCACTATAAAGTCCCACAGTTGACAGGCCAAAATACTCTTGGCCCGAATGCCAAGTGTCAAGTCTGGGGGGAACCTGGCACACTCCCTACGGTGAAGCATGGTGAAGCATCAGCGAAAGGGACTGGGAGACTAGTCAAGATCGATGGAAAGATTGACAGAGCAAAGTACAGAGATCCTTGATGAAAACAGTTTCAGCACCTCAGACTGGGATAAAGGTTCACCTTCCAACATGACAACGACCCTAAGCACACAGCCAAGACAACGTAGGATTGGCTTCGAGACAAGTCTCTGAATGTACTTGAGTGGCCCAGCGAGGGCCTGGACCTAAACCCGATCTAACATCTCTGGAGAGACCTGAAAAAAGCTGTGCAACGACGCTCCTCATCCAACCTGACAGAGCTTGAGGGGATCTGCAGAGAAGAATGGGAGAAACTCCCCAAATACAGGTGTTCCAAGCTTGTAGCGTCATACTCAAGAAGACTCGAGGCTGTAATCGCTGCCAAACGTGCTTCAACAAAGTACTGAGTAAAGGGTCTGAATACTTATCTAAATGTGATATCTCAGTCTTGTTTTTAATAAATATGCTAAAAAGTCTAAACTTGTTTTTGCTTTGTCATTATGGGGTATTGTGTGTAAATTGAGGATAACAAAACAATGTAATCCGTTTTAGAATAATGCTGTAACGTAACAGAATGTGGAAAAAGTCAAGTTGTCGGAATACTTTCCGAATGTACTGTGTGACTGGGGCAAATCAAACACATCACTGAGTACATCTCTTCATATTTTCAACCATGGTGGTGGCTGCATCTTGTTATAGGTATGCTTGTCATTGGCAAGGACTAGGGAGTTTTGTTGTTACTAAAATGAGAAGTATTTGAGGAAAACCTAGTTCTGCCTGCTTTCCAAAAGACACTGGGAGACAAATCCACCTTTCAGCAGGACAATAGCCTTTGGCCAAATATACACTGGAGTTACTTTCCAAGACGACATTGAATGATTCTGAGTGGCCTAGTTACATTTGAACTTTAATCGGTATGAAAATCTATGGCAATACTTAAATGGCTTAGCAATGATCAAAAACCAACTTGACAGAGCTTGAAGAATTTAAAAGGAATAATGTCCAAAAATTGTACAATCCAGGTTTGCAAAGCTCTTGGGCTTACCCAGAAATACTCAGATGTAATCGCTTCATTAATCGTTTCCATTAGTATTTTGTGGAGATCTTTGACAAAAAAATGACAATTCAATAGATTTTAATCCCACTTTGAAACACAACAACAGTTTGAAAAAGTCTAGGGGTGTGAACATGTTCTGAAGACTCGTTCTGAAGACACGTTCTGATCTGAAGTGTCATGATTCGTGATTGTAAATGCCAGTTCTCTTTGCCACTGTCAGAGCCTGACATCCATTGGTTTTGAGAGCCTGTAGACGTCTCTAATCTCTGTTCATATTGTGTAGGATGATAATAATAATCATTCCCTGGTCCTGTGACCAAACATCACCAGAGAGAATATCCTCCTCAAAATGTTCAGCAACCACAATTTGGCCAATAAATGGCCATTATTTATGAAAAGAAAGTAATCTATGAATGGTTTTCCAACCCCAGCACATGGTGGGTTCGTGAGAGACCATTCTCTGGGTGAGAGAGAGAAGAAATACAAAAGGTTGAGTGCACACTGCACAGCATAATGGGCTCCTTGAGTTCCCCTCACTAACACGCACCCTCTGACTGGAGAAGCTTTGGCATTTACTGCCATGAGAACTGTCAAAACAATACCTCAGTGGGTGCTGCTCTCGCTGCACAGCTTCCCACATCCAACCCAGGCCTCTACAACAACCCCCTGTGTGACTACTGGAAGTGTGTGTGTGTGTGTGGAGGGGGTTGGTGGTAGGTAGGAATTTTGTTCACAGTTTTACTTTTACATGTAATTTTCCCCTTTTCTTCTGGTGCTCGCTCTGGTGTGAGAGTGGTGTGTACTGAGAAGTTGCTGAGCCGTTAACTCTGGCTGTGAGGAGGTGGTTGGAGAGGGAGTTTTTAATGAAGTCCAAAGGTGAGGATGTGTGAACTCTCCCTCCCCACAGTGGACGCTTGGCCCTTACCAGGAGAGGGGTGCTGGTCCAAGAGCCCAGTTCTCACTCTCCTGTGTGGCCTATCACTCTGACACCAATTTAGAACCCAGCAAACCACTGCTTAGTCCCATTCAATCTGCTCTCCCTTGATTTCTCTGTGTGTGCCTCTCTCCCTCTCCCACTGCACTTCTAGCAGCCCTTGTTTTTTCTGTTGACGACCTGGCAAAGCAGTGTCTCCTTTTTTCTCTCAGTTTTCTGATATTTGCAGCAGGTGCTCCACTTTTCCGATGTTGGAGTAATAAAATTGGACAAGAAGGCTTTGGTTAAACCTGACACTACTCTTTTGATTCTTTGAGGGTCTTGACATATACGTTGCATAGAGCTATAGATGTTTGATGCTCTGAGATGAAAGGTTGGCTGATACAAAGAAATGAGGCTGCAGTATACCTTTGATGACATCACAAAAGGAGTTGTTTTGGGCTGAGAAAGCTGCTCTCTACAATGTACAAGGAAAACCATCTGTAGCAGAGAATTCTTTCCCTGTTTTGAGATGGTGTCATCAATCAGTAGTTCTGACTAGGCCCTGTACTATATGGGTAATTCCACGGTAACAGAGTAATGCTGAGACTCAGCTTTTTCATTCTAAAATATATTTCAAACAAAACCAGTGATTTAAAAGTTAAACAAACCATACAACTCTATGCACAAGGACTACATGTAATAATTTCCACTGAAGATTTTATGAAAACACATTTACTTGGAACAGTGCAGATGCAAAGTTTGGTAACAGAATTTTCAAGTAAATGTGTTTTTGTCAAATGGAAATTGTTAAGTAGAATGGGCCGTACTGAAGAGCTCAGTGACTTTCAACGTGGCACCGTCATAGGATGCCACCTTTCCAACAAGTCAGTTTGTCAAATTTCGGCCCTGTAAAGTTTGGTGGAGGAGGAATAATGGTCTGGGGCTGTTTTTTATGCCCATGATTTTGGAATGAGATGTTCGACGAGCAGGTGTCCACATACTTTTGGTCAGGTAGTGTAGATTGTTTAACTTTGCAATCAACCTTGCAGTCATTGGTTTTTGTTTGACATAAATGTTAAAGTGAAAACCTGAGTCTTAGCATCTGTTACTGTGGAATTGCCCATATGTTTTTCTCAAACCAAGTGGTTCAACCTTCAGTCCAAGACTACTGTCTCTTACTCCGGGTCTGAAATGACATCACTGGACACAGTTGGCCAAGCCCTGCCTCCCTCTGCTTTCAGCTCACTGCCTAGGCATGCTGTAAGTATCCCTACCGTGCTGCTGCTGCCCTGGCGGCTGGAGGGGGTTTGTTGGGGAGTCAGTCAGTGTGTTCTGGTGTGGAACAGAACAGGCAGGCAAGCAGGTCAGGAGCGGGTCAGGATCCGGGACTGGAGGCTGCTGGGGTTGGCCTTCCACAAACTGATCCTGAGTGACGTTAATGAGGAGCACGCCAGAAGAAAGAGAACCATGCTGGGTCAAACAAAAGTCCCTGGTTCTCAACAGTCAACATGGCTGCTTCCAAAGCCCTGCAGTCTACCTCTGCTAGACATTCTCTAGTCTCTGCAGGCAACAGGCAGGAAGGACTCCTTCCCTTTCACTCTACCCCTGATCTCCCCCTTCAGCTTCAAACAGAGCCATGGAAACATGTATCTCATGACAAGCCTTAGTTTGATTGTCCTCTTGTGGCCCAGGAGTGCTGCACATGGGGCTGATGTAAAAGCATGGAGTAGAATGAAAAGGACAGAAGGCATTGTTTTCACAGATATTTTTTGCTCTGTCTGTTTAGTATGCACTAATAGTCATGTACCAGTCACCATTGATTTGCTCCCGCTAATCCATTGTTCTAACTTCACTCCTCCCACCCCTCCTTTTACCCACTCCTCCATCCCTCCTTTTACCCACTCCTCCATCTCTCCTTTTACCCACTCCTCCATCCCTCCTTTTACCCACTCCTCCCACCCCTCCTTTTACCCACTCCTCCATCCCTCCTTTTACCCACTCCTCCATCCCTCCTTTTATCCACTCCTCCCACCCCTCCTTTTACCCACTCCTCCCATCCCTCCTTTTACCCACTCCTCCATCCCTCCTTTTACCCACTCCTCCACCCCTCCTTTTACCCACTCCTCCATCCCTCCTTTTTACCCACTCCTCCCATCCCTCCTTTTACCCACTCCTCCCATCCCTCCTTTTACCCACTTCTCCACCACTCCTTTTACCCACTCCTCCCATCCCTCCTTTTACCCACTCCTCCCATCCCTCCTTTTACCCACTCCTCCCATCCCTCCTTTTACCCACTCCTCCCATCCCTCCTTTTACCCACTCTTCCACCCCTCCTTTTACCCACTCCTCCACCCCTCCTTTTACCCACTCCTCCCATCCCTCCTTTTACCCACTCCTCCCATCCCTCCTTTTACCCACTCCTCCCACCCCTCATTTTACCCACTCCTCCCATCCCTCCTTTTACCCACTCCTCCCATCCCTCCTTTTACCCACTCCTTCCACCCCTCCTCTTACCCACTCCTCCCATCCCTCCTTTTACCCACTCCTCCATCTCTCCTTTTACCCACTCCTCCATCCCTCCTTTTACCCACTCCTCCCATCCCTCCTTTTACCCACTCCTCCCACCCCTCCTTTTACCCACTCCTCCATCCCTCCTTTTACCCACTCCTCCCACCCCTCCTTTTACCCACTCCTCCCACCCCTCCTTTTACCCACTCCTCCCACCCCTCCTTTTACCCACTCCTCCCACCCCTCCTTTTACCCACTTCTCCCACCCCTCCTTTCCCCCCTCTTCCCATCCCTCCTTTTACCCACTCATCCCATCCCTCCTTTTACCCACTCATCCCACCCCTCCTTTTACCCACTCCTCCCATCCCTCCTTTTACCCACTCCTCCCATCCCTCCTTTTACCCACTCCTCCCATCCCTCCTTTTACCCACTCCTCCCATCCCTCCTTTTACTCACTCCTTCCACCCCTCCTTTTACCCACTCCTCCCACCCCTCCTTTTACCCACTCCTCCCACCCCTCCTTTTACCCACTCCTCCCATCTCTCTCCTTTTACCCACTCCTCCCATCCCTCCTTTTACCCACTCCTCCCATCCCTCCTTTTACCCACTCCTCCCACCCCTCCTTTTACCCACACCTCCCATCCCTCCTTTTACCCACTCCTCCCACCCCTCCTTTTACACACTCCTCCCACCCCTCCTTTTACACACTCCTCCCATCCCTCCTTTTACCCACTCCTCCATCCCTCCTTTTACCCACTCCTCCACCCCTCCTTTTACCCACTCCTCCTATCCCTCCTCCCACCCACTCCTCCCATCCCTCCTTTTACCCACTCCTCCCATCCCTCCTTTTACCCACTCCTCCATCCCTCCTTTTACCCACTCCTCCCACCCCTCCTTTTACCCACTCCTCCCATCCCTCCTTTTACCCACTCCTCCATCCCTCCTTTTACCCACTCCTCCATCCCTCCTTTTACCCACTCCTCCCATCCCTCCTTTTACCCACAAAATTGGTGCAATTCTTTACTCTAAACATGAGTCCACACGGTGCAGTGCTGTCAGACAGACTTCAAACCCCTGCTGACTGTGAGACAGGTTATTAAACAGTGACAAACTGGGTTTGGAGCAACCACTCCTCTCCCACGGTGATGTCTGCCAGAGAGAGAGATGGAGGGGGAGGGTGATGCCGTGTTGTAAGAGGGGGGAGAGTGATGCCGTGTTGTAGGAGGGGGAGAGTGATGCCGTGTTGTAGGAGGGGGAGAGTGATGCCGTGTTGTAGGAGGGGGAGAGTGATGCCGTGTTGTAGGAGGGGGAGAGTGATACCGTGTTGTAGGAGGGGGGGAGAGGGTGATGCCGTGTTGTAGGAAGGGGAGAGTGATGCCGTGTTGTTGGAGGGGGAGAGTGATACCGTGTTGTAGGGGGGGGAGAGTGATGCCATGTTGTAGGAGGGGGAGAGTGATGCCTTGTTGTAGGAGGGGGAGAGTGATGCCGTGTTGTAGGAGGGGGAGAGTGATGCCATGTTTTAGGGGGAGAGTGATGCCGTGTTGTAGGGGGGGGGGGGGTGATGCCGTGTTGTAGGAGGGGGAAGAGGGTGATACCGTGTTGTAGGGGGGGGAGAGTGATGCCGTGTTGTAGGAGGGGGAGAGTGATGCCATGTTTTAGGGGGAGAGTGATGCCGTGTTGTAGGGGGGGGGGGGGTGATGCCGTGTTGTAGGAGGGGGGGAGAGTGTGATGTCGTGTTGTAGGGGGGAGAGAGTGATGCCTTGTTGTTGGAGGGGGAGAGTGATGCCGTGTTGTAGGAGGGGGAGAGTGATACCGTGTTGTAGGAGGGGGGGAGAGGGTGATGCCGTGTTGTAGGAGGGGGAGAGTGATGCCGTGTTGTAGGAGGGGGAGAGTGATGCCGTGTTGTAGGAGGGGGAGAGTGATGCCTTGTTGTAGGAGGGGGAGAGTGATGCCGTGTTGTAGGAGGGGGAGAGTGATGCCATGTTGTAGGAGGGGGAGAGTGATGCCGTGTTGTAGGAGGGGGAGAGTGAGACCGTGTTTTAGGAGGGGGAGAGTGATGCCGTGTTTTAGGAGGGGGAGAGTGATGCCGTGTTTTAGGAGGGGGAGAGTGATGCCGTGTTTTAGGGAGAGGGTGATGCCGTGTTGTAGGAGTGGGGAGAGAGTGATGCCTTGTTGTAGGAGGGGGAGAGTGATGCCGTGTTTTAGGGGGAGAGTGTGATGCCGTGTTGTAAGGGGGGGGGGGGGGGGGGTGATGCCGTGTTGTAGGAGGGGGGCGAGGGTGATGCCGTGTTGTAGGAGGGGGGACAAGGTGAGGACACGAGTGATGCCGTGTTTTAGGAGGGGGAGAGTGATGCCGTGTTTTAGGAGGGGGAGAGTGATGCCGTGTTTTAGGAGGGGGAGAGTGATGCCGTGTTTTAGGAGGGGGAGAGTGATGCCGTGTTTTAGGAGGGGGAGAGAGTGATGCCTTGTTGTAGGAGGGGGAGAGTAATGCCGTGTTGTAGGAGGGGGACAGGGTGATGCCGTGTTGTAGGAGGGGGAGAGTGATGCCGTGTTGTAGGAGGGGGAGAGTGATGCCATGTTGTAGGAGGGGGAGAGTGATGCCATGTTGTAGGAGTGGGAGAGTAATGCCGTGTTGTAGGAGGGGGAGAGTGATGCCGTGTTGTAGGAGGGGGAGAGTGATGCCATGTTGTAGGAGGGGGAGAGTGATGCCATGTTGTAGGAGGGGGAGAGTGATGCCGTGTTTTAGGAGGGAGAGAGTGATGCCGTGTTTTAGGAGGGGGAGAGTGATGCCGTGTTTTAGGGAGATGGTGATGCCGTGTTGTAGGAGTGGGGAGAGAGTGATGCCTTGTTGTAGGAGGGGGAGAGAGTGATGCCTTGTTGTAGGAGGGGGAGAGTGATGCCGTGTTTTAGGGGGAGAGTGTTGCCGTGTTGTAGGGGGGGGGGGGGGTGATGCCGTGTTGTAGGAGGGGGGCGAGGGTGATGCCGTGTTGTAGGAGGGGGGACAAGGTGATGCCGTGTTGTAGGAGGGGGGACAAGGTGATGTCGTGGTGCAGGAGGGGGGAGAGGGTGATGCCGTGTTGTAGGAGGGGGGAGAGGGTGATGCTGTGTTGTAGGAGGGGGGAGAGGGTGATGCTGTGTTGTAGTAGGGGGGGAGAGGGTGATGCCGTGGTGTAGGAGGGGGGAGAGGGTGATGCCGTGGTGTAGGAGGGGGAAGAGGGTGATGTTGTGGTGTGGGAGGGGGGAGAGGGTGATGCCGTGGTGTAGGAGGGGGAAGAGGGTGATGCCGTGGTGTAGGAGGGGGGAGAGGGTGATGCCGTGTTGTAGGAGGGGGAAGAGGGTGATGCCGTGTTGTAGGAGGGGGGAGAGGGTGATGCCGTGGTGTAGGAGGGGGAGAGGATGATGCCGTGGTGTAGGAGGGGGGAGAGGGTGATGCTGTGTTGTAGGAGGGGGGAGAGGGTGATACCGTGTTGTAGGAGGGGGGAGAGGGTGATACCGTGTTGTAGGAGGGGGAGAGGGTGATACCGTGTTGTAGGAGGGGGGAGAGGATGATGCCGTGTTGTAGGAGGGGGGAGAGGATGATACCGTGTTGTAGGAGGGGGGAGAGGATGATACCGTGTTGTAGGAGGGGGGAGCGGGTGATACCTTGTTGTCGGTTGGGGAGAGGGTGATACCGTGTTGTAGAAGGGGGAAGAGGGTGATGCCGTGTTGTAGGAGGGGGGAGAGGGTGATGCCGTGTTGTAGGAGGGGGAGAGGATGATGCCGTGTTGTAGGAGGGGGAGAGGATTATGCCGTGTTGTAGGAGGGGGGAGAGGGTGATGCCGTGTTGTAGGAGGGGGGACAAGGTGATGCCGTGTTGTTGGAGGGGGGACAAGGTGATGCCGTTGTGTACGAGGGGGGAGAGGGTGATACCGTGGTGTAGGAGGGGGGACAAGGTGATGCCGTGGTGTAGGAGGGGGAGAGGATGATGCCGTGTTGTAGGAGGGGGGAGAGGGTGATGCCGTGTTGTAGGAGGGGGGAGAGGGTGATGCCGTGTTGTAGGATGGGGGAGAGGGTGATACCGTGTTGTAGGAGGGGGGAGAGGGTGATGCCGTGTTGTAGGAGGGGGGAGAGGGTGATGCCGTGTTGTAGGAGTGGGGAGAGAGTGATGCCTTGTTGTAGGAGGGGGAGAGAGTGATGCCTTGTTGTAGGAGGGGGAGAGTGATGCCGTGTTTTAGGGGGAGAGTGTTGCCGTGTTGTAGGGGGGGGGGGGGGGGTGATGCCGTGTTGTAGGAGGGGGGCGAGGGTGATGCCGTGTTGTAGGAGGGGGGACAAGGTGATGCCGTGTTGTAGGAGGGGGGACAAGGTGATGTCGTGGTGCAGGAGGGGGGAGAGGGTGATGCCGTGTTGTAGGAGGGGGGAGAGGGTGATGCTGTGTTGTAGGAGGGGGGAGAGGGTGATGCTGTGTTGTAGTAGGGGGGGAGAGGGTGATGCCGTGGTGTAGGAGGGGGGAGAGGGTGATGCCGTGGTGTAGGAGGGGGAAGAGGGTGATGTTGTGGTGTGGGAGGGGGGAGAGGGTGATGCCGTGGTGTAGGAGGGGGAAGAGGGTGATGCCGTGGTGTAGGAGGGGGGAGAGGGTGATGCCGTGTTGTAGGAGGGGGAAGAGGGTGATGCCGTGTTGTAGGAGGGGGGAGAGGGTGATGCCGTGGTGTAGGAGGGGGAGAGGATGATGCCGTGGTGTAGGAGGGGGGAGAGGGTGATGCTGTGTTGTAGGAGGGGGGAGAGGGTGATACCGTGTTGTAGGAGGGGGGAGAGGGTGATACCGTGTTGTAGGAGGGGGAGAGGGTGATACCGTGTTGTAGGAGGGGGGAGAGGATGATGCCGTGTTGTAGGAGGGGGGAGAGGATGATACCGTGTTGTAGGAGGGGGGAGAGGATGATACCGTGTTGTAGGAGGGGGGAGCGGGTGATACCTTGTTGTCGGTTGGGGAGAGGGTGATACCGTGTTGTAGAAGGGGGAAGAGGGTGATGCCGTGTTGTAGGAGGGGGGAGAGGGTGATGCCGTGTTGTAGGAGGGGGAGAGGATGATGCCGTGTTGTAGGAGGGGGAGAGGATTATGCCGTGTTGTAGGAGGGGGGAGAGGGTGATGCCGTGTTGTAGGAGGGGGGACAAGGTGATGCCGTGTTGTTGGAGGGGGGACAAGGTGATGCCGTTGTGTACGAGGGGGGAGAGGGTGATACCGTGGTGTAGGAGGGGGGACAAGGTGATGCCGTGGTGTAGGAGGGGGAGAGGATGATGCCGTGTTGTAGGAGGGGGGAGAGGGTGATGCCGTGTTGTAGGAGGGGGGAGAGGGTGATGCCGTGTTGTAGGATGGGGGAGAGGGTGATACCGTGTTGTAGGAGGGGGGAGAGGGTGATGCCGTGTTGTAGGAGGGGGGAGAGGGTGATGCCGTGTTGTAGGAGGAGGGAGAGGGTGATGCCGTGTTGTAGGAGGGGGGAGAGGGTGATGCCGTGTTGTAGGAGGGGGGAGAGGGTGATGCCGTGTTGTAGGAGGGGGGAGAGGGTGATGCCGTGTTGTAGGAGGGGGGAGAGGGTGATGCCGTGTTGTAGGAGGAGGGAGAGGGTGATGCCGTGTTGTAGGAGGGGGGAGAGGGTGATGCCGTGTTGTAGGAGGGGGGAGAGGGTGATGCCGTGTTGTAGGAGGAGGGAGAGGGTGATGCCGTGTTGTAGGAGGGGGGAGAGGGTGATGCTGTGTTGTAGGAGGGGGGAGAAGGTGATACCGTGTTGTGGGAGGGGGGAGAGGGTGATACCGTGTTGTAGGAGGGGGGCAGAGTGTGATACCGTGGTGTAGGAGGGGGAGAGGGTGATGCCGTGTTGTAGGAGGGGGGAGTGGGTGATACCGTGTTGTAGGAGGGGGAGAGGGTGATACCGTGTTGTAGGAGGGGGGAGAGGACGATGCCGTGTTGTAGGAGGGGGGAGAGGATGATACCGTGTTGTAGGAGGGGGGAGAGGATGATACCGTGTTGTAGGAGGGGGGACAAGGTGATGCCGTGGTGTAGGAGGGGGAGAGGATGATGCCGTGTTGTAGGAGGGGGGAGAGGGTGATGCCGTGTTGTAGGAGGGGGGAGAGGGTGATGCTGTGTTGTAGGAGGGGGGAGAGGGTGATACTGTGTTGTAGGAGGGGGGAGAGGGTGATACCGTGTTGTAGGAGGGGGGGAGAGAGTGATACCGTGGTGTAGGAGGGGGAGAGGGTGATGCCGTGTTGTAGGAGGGGGGAGTGGGTGATACCGTGTTGTAGGAGGGGGAGAGGGTGATACCGTGTTGTAGGAGGGGGGAGAGGACGATGCCGTGTTGTAGGAGGGGGGAGAGGATGATACCGTGTTGTTGGAGGGGGGAGAGGATGATACCGTGTTGTAGGAGGGGGGACAAGGTGATGCCGTGGTGTAGGAGGGGGAGAGGATGATGCCGTGTTGTAGGAGGGGGGAGAGGGTGATGCCGTGTTGTAGGAGGGGGGAGAGGGTGATGCCGTGTTGTAGGATGGGGGAGAGGGTGATACCGTGTTGTAGGAGGGGGGAGAGGGCGATGCCGTGTTGTAGGAGGGGGGAGAGGGTGATGCCGTGTTGTAGGAGGGGGGAGAGGGTGATGCCGTGTTGTAGGAGGGGGGAGAGGGTGATGCCGTGTTGTAGGAGGAGGGAGAGGGTGATGCCGTGTTGTAGGAGGGGGGAGAGGGTGATGCTGTGTTGTAGGAGGGGGGAGAGGGTGATACCGTGTTGTAGGAGGGGGGAGAGGGTGATACCGTGTTGTAGGAGGGGGGGAGAGAGTGATACCGTGGTGTAGGAGGGGGAGAGGGTGATGCCGTGTTGTAGGAGGGGGGAGTGGGTGATACCGTGTTGTAGGAGGGGGGAGAGGATGATACCGTGTTGTAGGAGGGGGAGAGGGTGATACCGTGTTGTAGGAGGGGGAGAGGGTGATACCGTGTAGGAGCTAGGAGACGGCATGCCAGTTGGCTCCCTGCTATTTGGTGCTGTTCTGTCATATGGTATAGGCTATGCAGTACAGCGCTGGTAGTGTGTGTGTGAAAGAGAGGTGAGCAGACCACAGTTTTAGTGCAATCTTCTACTAGGATTTTTGAACAGAGCCAATGTCTTATACACTTATTAAAATATGTTGCCGTTGTATTTTTGTATGCTACCGTGTATGCTACTGTGTATGCTACTGTGTATGCTACTGTGTATGCTACTGTGTATGCCACTGGGACAAGGCAAGCTTGAACCACCTCAGAATTTGTTTTCTCCAATGTAAATTTGGACATGGTCTTAAAGTCTGCCTGTAGTCAGCTATTACGTCTGTGACTGTAGACATTGCTAATGGCTCTTCATGCTTGCAATCAAACATGAGCCAGTTAGTTGTCAGTAACGAGGAAGTCCGACTCCTTTAACACCACTGCGTCCTGTTCCTCTCTGTCTGTCTCTGTCTGAGGCACTGGATCTATTGTGGAAGGCTAGGCATGACTAATCAATCCTGTTTGTGTATGCCACACAGAGAGAGAGAGAGCAGCCCAAATCACGAGGGGGCTGTCTGACCCGCCGCGCCGGCGTCCTTGCCTGCCGATTGTCCTTCAGCCGGCTGCAGTGCTGAGCTGTATTGGAGCCGCACCGTCACCACAACACTGACTGGATGACTGTGGAGGCTGCTCTGCTCTTCTCCTGTTTTCTCTGTAGCTCTTTCACTGCAGCACAAAATATACTATTTTTGTCTGGCTATCTTATCTCTCTCTCTCCTCTCTGTATCTCGCTGTCTCTGTATCTCTCTCTCTCTATCTGTATATCTCTCTCTCTGTATCTCTCTCTCTCTGTATCTCTCTCTCTGTATCTCTGTCTCTCTGTATCTCTTTCTCTCTGTAACTCTCTCTCTGTATCTCTCTCTCTGTATCTCTTTCTCTCTGTATCTCTCTCTCTGTATCTCTCTCTCTCTGTATCTCTCTCTCTGTATCTCTCTCTCTATCTGTATATCTCTCTCTCTGTATCTCTCTCTCTCTGTATCTCTCTCTCTGTATCTCTGTCTCTCTGTATCTCTTTCTCTCTGTAACTCTCTCTCTGTATCTCTCTCTCTGTATCTCTCTCTGTATCTCTCTCTCTGTATCTCTGTCTCTCTGTATCTCTGTCTCTCTGTATCTCTTTCTCTCTGTAACTCTCTCTCTGTATCTCTCTCTCTGTATCTCTTTCTCTCTGTATCTCTTTCTCTCTGTATCTCTCTCTCTCTGTATCTCTATCTCTGTATCTCTCTCTCTATCTGTATCTCTCTCTCTCTCTCTGTATCTCTCTCTATCTGTATCTCTGTATCTCTCTCTCTGTATTTATTTCTCTCTCTCTGTATCTCTCTCTCTCTCTGTATCTCTCTCTCTATCTGTATCTCTCTCTCTCTCTCTGTATCTCTCTCTATCTGTATCTCTGTATCTCTCCTCTCTGTATCTCTCTGTCTCTGTATCTATCTGTCTCTGTATCTCTCTGTCTCTGTATCTCTCTCTCTATCTGTATCTCTCTCTCTCTGTATCTCTCTCTCTCTGTATCTCTCTCTCTTTCTCTCTGTATCTCTCTCTCTCTTTCTCTCTGTATCTCTCTCTCTGTATCTCTCTCTCTGTATCTCTCGCTCTATCTGTATCTCTCTCTCTCTCTCTGTATCTCTCTCTATCTGTATCTCTGTATCTCTCCTCTGTATCTCACTGTCTCTGTATCTCTCTGTCTCTGTATCTCTCTGTCTCTGTATCTCTGTATCTCTCTCTCTATCTGTATCTCTCTCTCTATCTGTATCTCTCTCTCTGTATCTCTCTCTCTGTATTTATTTCTCTCTCTGTCTCTCTCTCTCTCTCTCTCTCTCTCTCTCTCTGTATCTCTCTCTGTATGTCTCTCTCTCTGTAACTCTCACTGTCTCTCTCTCTCTGTATCTCTCTCTCTCCATCTCTCTCTTTGTATCTCTCTCTCTGTATCTCTCTCTCTGTATCTCTCTCTCTCTCTGTATCTCTCTCTCTGTATCTCTCTCTCTCTCCATCTCTCTCTCTGTATCTCTCTCTCTCTGTATCTCTCTCTCTGTATCTCTCTCTCTGTATTTCTTTCTCTCTCTCTGTATCTCTCTCTGTATCTCTCTCTCTCTGTATCTCTCTCTGTATCTGTATCTCTCTCTCTGTATATCTCTCTCTCTGTATCTCTCTCTGTCTCTCTCTGTCTCTCTCTGTATCTCTCTCTCTGTATCTCTATCTCTCTCTGTATCTCTCTCTCTCTCTGTAACTCTCTCTCTGTAACTCTCTCTCTGTATCTCTCTCTCTCTTCGTCTCTCTCTCTGTATCTCTCTCTCTCTGTATCTCTCTCTCTCTGTATCTCTCTCTCTCTCTCTCTCTGTATCTCTCTCTCTCTCTGTATCTCTCTCTCTCTTTTCATCTCTCTCTCTGTATCTCTCTCTCTCTCTGTATCTCTCTCTCTCTCTATAACTCTCTCTCTCTCTATAACTCTCTCTCTGTATCTCTCTCTCTGTATCACTCTCTCTGTATCTCTCTCTGTATCTCTCTCTGTATCTCTCTCTGTATCTCTCTCTGTATCTCTCTCTCTGTATCACTCTCTCTCCTTATTTCTTTCTCTCTCTCTGTATCTCTCTCTCTGTATCTCTCTCTGTATCTCTCTCTCTCTGTATCTCTCTCTGTATCTCTCTCTCTGTATCTCTCTCTGTATCTCTCTGTATCTGTATCTCTCTCTGTATCTCTCTCTCTATCTCTCTCTCTATCTCTCTCTGTATCTGTATCTCTCTCTGTATCTGTATCTCTCTCTGTATCTCTATCTATCTCTCTATCTCTCTCTCTCTGTCTCTCTCTCTCCCTCTCATTTGCCCCAGCTTTTCCTACAGCATGATAAATCTGATGCTAAATTTAGAGGCCGTTTTTATTGAGCAGTGAGGGATTACTGGCACAGAGAGAGAGAGAGTGTGAGGGAGACAGTTGGAGGGAAAGAGTGGCAGGCTTTCTATCTCCAATCGGCCTATCAGGAGGAGCTTACGTTCTGTTTTAAAGCGCCCTCTGTGACTTTGTTTATATGTTGTGCTGTCACATGAGTCCGCCTGTCTAATAGCTACATGGTCTGGTCTCCTACTATCCATCATTTCTGTTACAAACAATTGGTTGGGAGAAAGAAGACGCATTTCTGTTGGACATTCATATATACATTGCACATTGCACAATATAGTACATTTCTAAGGCCTGTTTTCTGATATATATATTTTATGAACTTGTTCCTGGTGCTCTGACACAGAGTGAGGGTGTTACAGATGCTGCTGGTCTTTAGGTCCAGGACATGATGCTGTGCTTCAGGAGGAAGGCAGAGCAGCAAAGCACTGCTCTATAATCTCACCACACAGAACAGGGTCCTGGCCTCTCCCAGATGTTGATGTGTAAGATTTATAGCCCTCTTCCCAGTCTCTCCCCTCCACCCATCCTATACATGTCTTCACACTGTTACCCTCTCAATCACCTTGGCTGTCCTCTGGACAACACACACACGGTTCAGTATAATTAGTTACCTCTCAGATGAATAGACTAATAACTTCCAACGGCTGTGAGGCTTTTAAGAAGGCAAGACACCACCGTCGGTGAAAGGACCAGATTGGCCTATATTATTGTTGATTGACAGCCTGAAGAAGTGGTGTTCTCACAGCTTGCTGATACAATCACTCACCACTTGTAATCACCATTGTTTTAGTCAAATAGCTTTATTTGACAGTTGTGTGTTTCTTAGGCCTGTTGTTTTTTTCCCTTCCTTTTGAAAGCCTGTGAGGCCTTGGGAGCCTGTTTGCGTTGATCCGACTAAACCACTATAATCAGCCTCGCTGAGAGCAGGCAGAGAGCGGGAGGGAGGGACGGAGAGGGAGAGAGAGAGAGCACTTACACTGCAAACCACTCCTCTCCCCAACGCTTCTCTCCATCAAAGACAAAAAAAAGCAATTAAAATCATAAGCCACACATGTGGAAAATGACGGCAGGCACAATAGACTTTACCCTGAGAGCAGAGCACCCGTAGGAGTAAATGTCAACTCCCGCGGTGAGCCCAGGTTATGTTCTGGGTTGCTATGGCACTGTCTCTGGAGCCAGGATACAGCCAGTTCTCCTCTCTTCTCTGGGGGGGTGAAAAGTCTGTTTGCATTGGCTTTTCAGTTCTGTACCACATCATACGTGTCTATTGACTGTGTCCATGTAGGGCATGTTACTGTACAGTTTAGTGTAGGGGATGCAGTGTCAGTTATTGATTTGGACCTGAAGATTTCACCATGAATCCCCTCTATGCTCCATCATTGATCTGATCTTCCCTAGTCCCCACAGCTGTGACCTCTCTCCCCCTCAACTTCTCCCTCCTAGGGTACTGGTCTCTCACTCTGTGAGAGAGAGACACAGAGAGAGAGACACACACACACACACACACACACACACACACACAGAGAGAGACACACACACACACAGAAATATACACACACACACACACACACACACTCACACACACACACACACACACACACACAGAGACGCACACAAACAGAGAGAGATACAGAGAGGGAGAGAGAGAGAGACACACACACACACACACACACAGAGAGAGAGGGAGAGAGAGAAAGAGACACACACACACACAGAGATACAGAGAGAGAGGGAGAGAGAGAGAGAGAGAGAGAGAGACACACACACACAGAGAGATAGATACAGAGAGAGAGGGAGAGAGAGAGACACACACACAGAGAGAGAGATACAGAGAGAGAGGGAGAGAGAGAGAGAGAGACACACACAAACAGAGAGGGAGAGATACATACACACACACAGAGATACACAGAGAGAGAGAGACACACACACACACAGATACACAGAGAGAGAGATACACACACACACACACAGAGATACACACACACAGAGAGAGATACAGAGAGAGAGGGAGAGAGAGACACACACACACACACACACAGAGATACAGGGAGAGAGAGAGAGACACACACACACAAACAGAGAGGGAGAGAGAGACACACACACAGAGAGAGAGATATACACACACACACACACACAGAGGGAGAGAGAGACACACAGAGAGAGAGGAGCTCTGGAGTGTAATGTTTCCACAGCTGCCGCAGCAGGGGTCAGTCCTGTCATGTGCTTCACCACACTGACCTTGGGGACAAGCGGCGATGTGCCTTCAAACAGGGACACAGCCCAGCATGCTCTGGACCAAAGTGTCTTGACAACATTTACCATCACTGCAATGCTGTTAGATATTGTACAACAAGGCAAAACCTCCCCATTTCTACAATATGAAGTTATTAGTTGCTTTTACTTCCCAGTGTAGGAGGCAGAACCATGTATTTAGATAGTTTGCTGTATGTGTAACTACGCTACAGGGAATCACTGGGTGTATGGTGTCAGTCCTTCTGGAATCCTTCAGCAGGAATTTCAAACCAAAGTATATAGTTGCATAATGTAATAAGTAATAAGTGTAAATGGCTGAACAAAAGATTAATATAGACCTAGACTACAGAACGTATCCTACCAGTCAGATATTTTAGTCAACTGTCTTTCCTGTTCTTAGCTTTGGATTCTGTTGTCGTCACACTACTTCGTGACCTCAACACCACACTTCCACAAATCCCTGTGCTCCTCTGTCTGGTGTGAATGCAGCACTCAATCTCACAGCTCTGTTTTCTTCAAACATGCTTTACTTTTATACATGCATAGGAGAGCAGGGGGAGAAGTCAGCACGGCGTTCAGAGGACAAGAGAAGTGTATAGGTGGAGGGAGAGAAGCCCCAGAAAGCAGAGAAAACAATACCGTTATTTTATTTAATCAGTGTTCTGACTAGGCAGCTATCGAGGAATGAATGCCCTGGTGAAAATTTGTTCTGGGAATTGCCAGGGGCCTCACGATACAATAATATCACGATACTTAGATGCCGATACGATATGTATTGTGATTCTCATTCTATATGTATTGGGATTCTCACGTGATTCTCATTATATATGTAATGGGATTCTCATGTGATTCTCATTCTATATGTATTGGGATTCTCATGTGATTCTCATTCTATATGTATTGGGATTCTCATGTGATTCTCATTCTATATGTATTGGGATTCTCATGTGATTCTCATTCTATATGTATTAGGATTCTCATTCTATATGTATTAGGATTCTCATGTGATTCTCATTCTACATGTATTGGGATTCTCATTCTACATGTATTGGGATTCTCATGTGATTCTCATTCTATATGTATTGAGATTCTCATGTGATTCTCATTCTATATGTATTAGGATTCTCATTCTATATGTATTGGGATTCTCATGTGATTCTCATTCTACATGTATTGGGATTCTCATGTGATTCTCATTATATATGTATTGGGATTCTCATCTGATTCTCATTCTATATGTATTGGGATTCTCACATGATTCTCATTCTATATGTATTGGGATTCTCATTCTATATGTATTGGGATTCTCATGTGGATTCTCATTCTATATGTATTGGGATTCTCACGTGATTCTCATTCTATCTGTATTGGGATTCTCATTGTATATGTATTGGGATTCTCATTCTATATGTATTGGGATTCTCACGTGATTCTCATTCTATATGTATTGGGATTCTCATTCTATATGTATTGGGATTCTCACATGATTCTCATTCTATATGTATTGGGATTCTCACGTGATTCTCATTCTATATGTATTGGGATTCTCATGTGATTTTCATTCTATATGTATTGGGATTCTCACGTGAATCTCATTCTATATGTATTGGGATTCTCATTCTATATGTATTGGGATTCTCACGTGATTCTCATTCTATATGTATTGGGATTCTCATGTGATTCTCATTCTATATGTATTGGGATTCTCATTCTATATGTATTGGGATTCTCATTCTATATGTATTGGGATTCTCATGTGATTCTCATTCTATATGTATTGGGATTCTCATGTGATTCTCATTCTATATGTATTGGGATTCTCATGTGATTCTCATTCTATATGTATTGGGATTCTCATTATAAATGTATTGGGATTCTCATGTGATTCTCATTCTATATGTATTGGGATTCTCATTATATATGTATTGGGATTCTCATTTGATTCTCATTCTATATGTATTGGGATTCTCATTATATATGTATTGGGATTCTCATGGGATTCTCATTCTATATGTATTGGGATTCTCATTATATATGTATTGGGATTCTCATGGTATTCTCATTCTATATGTATTGGGATTCTCATTCTATATGTATTGGGATTCTCATTATATATGTATTGGGATTCTCATGTGATTCTCATTCTATATGTATTGGGATTCTCATTCTATATGTATTGGGATTTTCATTATATATGTATTGGGATTCTCATTCTATATGTATTGGGATTCTCATGTGATTCTCATTCTATATGTATTGGGATTCTCATGTGATTCTCATTCTATATGTATTGAGATTCTCATTCTATATGTATTGTGATTCTCATTCTATATGTATTGGGATTCTCACGTGATTCTCATTATATATGTAATGGGATTCTCATGTGATTCTCATTCTATATGTATTGGGATTCTCATGTGATTCTCATTCTATATGTATTGGGATTCTCATGTGATTCTCATTCTATATGTATTGGGATTCTCATGTGATTCTCATTCTATATGTATTAGGATTCTCATTCTATATGTATTGGGATTCTCATGTGATTCTCATTCTACATGTATTGGGATTCTCATTCTACATGTATTGGGATTCTCATGTGATTCTCATTCTATATGTATTGAGATTCTCATGTGATTCTCATTCTATATGTATTGGGATTCTCATTCTATATGTATTGGGATTCTCATGTGATTCTCATTCTACATGTATTGGGATTCTCATGTGATTCTCATTCTATATGTATTGGGATTCTCATCTGATTCTCATTCTATATGTATTGGGATTCTCACATGATTCTCATTCTATATGTATTGGGATTCTCATTCTATATGTATTGGGATTCTCATGTGGATTCTCATTCTATATGTATTGGGATTCTCACGTGATTCTCATTCTATCTGTATTGGGATTCTCATTCTATATGTATTGGGATTCTCATTCTATATGTATTGGGATTCTCACGTGATTCTCATTCTATATGTATTGGGATTCTCATTCTATATGTATTGGGATTCTCACATGATTCTCATTCTATATGTATTGGGATTCTCACGTGATTCTCATTCTATATGTATTGGGATTCTCATGTGATTCTCATTCTATATGTATTGGGATTCTCACGTGAATCTCATTCTATATGTATTGGGATTCTCATTCTATATGTATTGGGATTCTCACGTGATTCTCATTCTATATGTATTTGGATTCTCATGTGATTCTCATTCTATATGTATTGGGATTCTCATTCTATATGTATTGGGATCCTCATGTGATTCTCATTCTATATGTATTGGGATTCTCATGTGATTCTCATTCTATATGTATTGGGATTCTCATGTGATTCTCATTCTATATGTATTGGGATTCTCATTATAAATGTATTGGGATTCTCATGTGATTCTCATTCTATATGTATTGGGATTCTCATTATATATGTATTGGGATTCTCATTCTATATGTATTGGGATTATCATTATATATGTATTGGGATTCTCATGGGATTCTCATTCTATATGTATTGGGATTCTCATTATATATGTATTGGGATTCTCATGGGATTCTCATTCTATATGTATTGGGATTCTCTTTATATATGTATTGGGATTCTCATGTGATTCTCATTCTATATGTATTGGGATTCTCATTCTATATGTATTGGGATTTTCATTATATATGTATTGGGATTCTCATTCTATATGTATTGGGATTCTCATGTGATTCTCATTCTATATGTATTGGGATTCTCATGTGATTCTCATTCTATATGTATTGGGATTCTCATTCTATATGTATTGGGATTCTCATTATATATGTATTGGGATTCTCATTCTATATGTATTGGGATTCTCATTATATATGTATTGGGATTCTCATGGGATTCTCATTCTATATGTATTGGGATTCTCATTCTATATGTATTGGGATTCTCATGTGATTCTCATTCTATATGTATTGGGATTCTCATTCTATATGTATTGGGATTCTCATTATATATGTATTGGGATTATCATGTGATTCTCATTCTATATGTATTGGGATTCTCATTCTATATGTATTGGGATTCTCATGGGATTCTCATTCTATATGTATTGGGATTCTCATTATATATGTATTGGGATTCTCATGAGATTCTCATTCTATATGTATTGGGATTCTCATGTGATTCTCATTCTATATGTATTGGGATTCTCATTCTATATGTATTGGGATTCTCATTACATATGTATTGGGATTCTCATGTGATTCTCATTCTATATGTATTGGGATTCTCATTCTATATGTATTGGGATTCTCATGGGATTCTCATTATATATGTATTGGGATTCTCATTATATATGTATTGGGATTCTCATGGGATTCTCATTCTATATGTATTGGGATTCTCATTCTATATGTATTGGGATTCTCATTCTATATGTATTGGGATTCTCATTATATATGTATTGGGATTCTCATGTGATTCTCAGTCTATGTATTGGGATTCTCATTCTATATGTATTGGGAATCTCATTCTATATGTATTGGGATTCTCATGTGATTCTCATTCTATATGTATTGGGATTCTCATGTGATTCTCATTCTATATGTATTGGGATTCTCATTCTATATGTATTGGGATTCTCATGTGATTCTCATTCTATATGTATTGGGATTCTCATTCTATATGTATTGGGATTCTCATTCTATATGTATTCGGATTCTCATGGGATTCTCATTCTATATGTATTGGGATTCTCATTCTACATGTATTGGGATTCTCATTCTATATGTTTTGGGATTCCCATGGGATTCTCATTCTATATGTATTGGGATTCTCATTCTATATGTATTGGTATTCTCATGGGATTCTCATTCTATATGTATTGGGATTCTCATTCTATATGTATTGGGATTCTCATTCTATATGTATTTGGATTCTCATGTGATTCTCATTCTATATGTATTGGGATTCTCATGTGATTCTCATTCTATATGTATTGGGATTCTCATGTGATTCTCATTCTATATGTATTGGGATTCTCATGTGATTCTCATTCTATATGTATTGGGATTCTCATTCTATATGTATTGGGATTCTCATGTGATTCTCATTTTATATGTATTGGGATTCTCATTCTATATGTATTGGGATTCTCATGTGATTCTCATTCTATATGTATTGGGATTCTCATATGATTCTCATTCTATATGTATTGGGATTCTCATGTGATTCTCATTCTATATGTATTGGGATTCTCATTATATATGTATTGGGATTCTCATTCTCTATGTATTGGGATTTTCATGTGATTCTCATTCAATATGTATTGGGATTCTCATGTGATTCTCATTCTATATGTATTGGGATTCTCATGTAATTCTCATTCTATATGTATTGAGATTCTCATTCTATATGTATTGGGATTCTCATTCTATATGTATTGGGATTCTCATTCTATATGTATTGGGATTATCATGTGATTCTCATTCTATATGTATTGGGATTCTCATGTGATTCTCATTCTATATGTATTGGGATTCTCATGTGATTCTCATTCTATATGTATTGGGATTCTCATTCTATATGTATTGGGATTCTCATTCTATATGTATTGGGATGCTCATGTGATTCTCATTCTATATGTATTGGGATTCTCATTCTATATGTATTGGGATTCTCATGTGATTCTCATTCTATATGTATTGGGATTCTCATTCTATATGTATTGGGATTCTCATGTGATTCTCATTCAATATGTATTGGGATTCTCATGTGATTCTCATTCTATATGTATTGGGATTCTCATGTGATTCTCATTCTATATGTATTGGGATTCTCATTCTATACGTATTGGGATTCTCATGTGATTCTCATTCTATATGTATTGGGATTCTCATGTGAATCTCATTCTATATGTATTGGGATTCTCATGTGATTCTCATTCTATATGTATTGGGATTCTCATTATAAATGTATTGGGATTCTCATGTGATTCTCATTCTATATGTATTGGGATTCTCATTATATATGTATTGGGATTCTCATTCTATATGTATTGGGATTATCATTATATATGTATTGGGATTCTCATGGGATTCTCATTCTATATGTATTGGGATTCTCATTATATATGTATTGGGATTCTCATGGGATTCTCTTTCTATATGTATTGGGATTCTCATTATATATGTATTGGGATTCTCATGTGATTCTCATTCTATATGTATTGGGATTCTCATTCTATATGTATTGGGATTTTCATTATATATGTATTGGGATTCTCATTCTATATGTATTGGGATTCTCATTATATATGTATTGGGATTCTCATGGGATTCTCATTCTATATGTATTGGGATTCTCATTCTATATGTATTGGGATTCTCATGTGATTCTCATTCTATATGTATTGGGATTCTCATTCTATATGTATTGGGATTCTCATTATATATGTATTGGGATTATCATGTGATTCTCATTCTATATGTATTGGGATTCTCATTCTATATGTATTGGGATTCTCATGGGATTCTCATTCTATATGTATTGGGATTCTCATTATATATGTATTGGGATTCTCATGAGATTCTCATTCTATATGTATTGGGATTCTCATGTGATTCTCATTCTATATGTATTGGGATTCTCATTCTATATGTATTGGGATTCTCATTATATATGTATTGGGATTCTCATGTGATTCTCATTCTATATGTATTGGGATTCTCATTCTATATGTATTGGGATTCTCATGGGATTCTCATTCTATATGTATTGGGATTCTCATGGGATTCTCATTCTATATGTATTGGGATTCTCATTCTATATGTATTGGGATTCTCATTCTATATGTATTGGGATTCTCATTATATATGTATTGGGATTCTCATGTGATTCTCAGTCTATGTATTGGGATTCTCATTCTATATGTATTGGGAATCTCATTCTATATGTATTGGGATTCTCATGTGATTCTCATTCTATATGTATTGGGATTCTCATGTGATTCTCATTCTATATGCATTGGGATTCTCATTCTATATGTATTGGGATTCTCATGTGATTCTCATTCTATATGTATTGGGATTCTCATTCTATATGTATTGGGATTCTCATTCTATATGTATTCGGATTCTCATGGGATTCTCATTCTATATGTATTGGGATTCTCATTCTACATGTATTGGGATTCTCATTCTATATGTTTTGGGATTCCCATGGGATTCTCATTCTATATGTATTGGGATTCTCATTCTATATGTATTGGTATTCTCATGGGATTCTCATTCTATATGTATTGGGATTCTCATTCTATATGTATTGGGATTCTCATTCTATATGTATTGGGATTCTCATTCTATATGTATTTGGATTCTCATGTGATTCTCATTCTATATGTATTGGGATTCTCATGTGATTCTCATTCTATATGTATTGGGATTCTCATGTGATTCTCATTCTATATGTATTGGGATTCTCATGTGATTCTCATTCTATATGTATTGGGATTCTCATTCTATATGTATTGGGATTCTCATGTGATTCTCATTTTATATGTATTGGGATTCTCATTCTATATGTATTGGGATTCTCATGTGATTCTCATTCTATATGTATTGGGATTCTCATATGATTCTCATTCTATATGTATTGGGATTCTCATGTGATTCTCATTCTATATGTATTGGGATTCTCATTATATATGTATTGGGATTCTCATTCTCTATGTATTGGGATTTTCATGTGATTCTCATTCAATATGTATTGGGATTCTCATGTGATTCTCATTCTATATGTATTGGGATTCTCATGTAATTCTCATTCTATATGTATTGAGATTCTCATTCTATATGTATTGGGATTCTCATTCTATATGTATTGGGATTCTCATTCTATATGTATTGGGATTATCATGTGATTCTCATTCTATATGTATTGGGATTCTCATGTGATTCTCATTCTATATGTATTGGGATTCTCATGTGATTCTCATTCTATATGTATTGGGATTCTCATTCTATATGTATTGGGATTCTCATTCTATATGTATTGGGATGCTCATGTGATTCTCATTCTATATGTATTGGGATTCTCATTCTATATGTATTGGGATTCTCATGTGATTCTCATTCTATATGTATTGGGATTCTCATTCTATATGTATTGGGATTCTCATGTGATTCTCATTCAATATGTATTGGGATTCTCATGTGATTCTCATTCTATATGTATTGGGATTCTCATGTGATTCTCATTCTATATGTATTGGGATTCTCATTCTATACGTATTGGGATTCTCATGTGATTCTCATTCTATATGTATTGGGATTCTCATGTGATTCTCATTCAATATGTATTGGGATTCTCATGTGATTCTCATTCTATATGTATTGGGATTCTCATGTGATTCTCATTCTATATGTATTGGGATTCTCATGTGATTCTCATTATATATGTATTGGGATTCTCATTCTATATGTATTGGGATGCTCATGTGATTCTCATTCTATATGTATTGGGATTCTCATGGGATTCTCATTCTATATGTATTGGGATTCTCATTCTATATGTATTGGGATTGTCATTCTATATGTATTGGGATTCTCATTCTATATGTATTGGGATTCTCATGTGATTCTCATTCTATATGTATTGGGATTCTCATGAGATTTTCATGATATATGTATTGGGATTCTCATGTGATTCTCATTCTATATGTATCGGGATTCTCATGTGATTCTCAGTCTATATGTATTGGGATTCTCATGTGATTCTCATTCTATATGTATTGGGATTCTCATTCTATATGTATTGGGATTCTCATTCTATATGTATTGGGATTCTCATGTGATTCTCATTTTATATGTATTGGGATTCTCATTCTATATGTATTGGGATTCTCATGTGATTCTCATTCTATATGTATTGGGATTCTCATGTGATTCTCATTCTATATGTATTGGGATTCTCATGGGATTCTCATGATATATGTATTGGGATTCTCATGTGAATCTCATTCTATATGTATTGGGATTCTCATTCTATATGTATTGGGATTCTCATTATATATGTATTGGGATTCTCATGGGATTCTCATTCTATATGTATTGGGATTTTCATTCTATATGTATTGGGATTCTCATGTGATTCTCATTCTATATGTATTGGGATTCTCATTCTATATGTATTGGGATTCTCATTATATATGTATTGGGATTATCATGTGATTCTCATTCTATATGTATTGGGATTCTCATTCTATATGTATTGGGATTCTCATGGGATTCTCATTCTATATGTATTGGGATTCTCATTATATATGTATTGGGATTCTCATGAGATTCTCATTCTATATGTATTGGGATTCTCATTCTATATGTATTGGGATTCTCATGTGATTCTCATTCTATATGTATTGTGATTCTCATTCTATATGTATTGGGATTCTCATTATATATGTATTGGGATTCTCATGTGATTCTCATTCTATATGTATTGGGATTCTCATTCTATATGTATTGGGATTCTCATGGGATTCTCATTATATATGTATTGGGATTCTCATTATATATGTATTGGGATTCTCATGGGATTCTCATTCTATATGTATTGGGATTCTCATTCTATATGTATTGGGATTCTCATTCTATATGTATTGGGATTCTCATTATATATGTATTGGGATTCTCATGTGATTCTCAGTCTATGTATTGGGATTCTCATGTGATTCTCATTCTATATGTATTGGGATTCTCATTCTATATGTATTGGGATTCTCATTATATATGTATTGGGATTCTCATGTGATTCTCATTCTATATGTATTGGGATTCTCATTCTATATGTATTGGGATTCTCATGGGATTCTCATTCTATATGTATTGGGATTCTCATGGGATTCTCATTCTATATGTATTGGGATTCTCATTCTATATGTATTGGGATTCTCATTCTATATGTATTGGGATTCTCATTATATATGTATTGGGATTCTCATGTGATTCTCAGTCTATGTATTGGGATTCTCATTCTATATGTATTGGGAATCTCATTCTATATGTATTGGGATTCTCATGTGATTCTCATTCTATATGTATTGGGATTCTCATGTGATTCTCATTCTATATGCATTGGGATTCTCATTCTATATGTATTGGGATTCTCATGTGATTCTCATTCTATATGTATTGGGATTCTCATTCTATATGTATTGGGATTCTCATTCTATATGTATTCGGATTCTCATGGGATTCTCATTCTATATGTATTGGGATTCTCATTCTACATGTATTGGGATTCTCATTCTATATGTTTTGGGATTCCCATGGGATTCTCATTCTATATGTATTGGGATTCTCATTCTATATGTATTGGTATTCTCATGGGATTCTCATTCTATATGTATTGGGATTCTCATTCTATATGTATTGGGATTCTCATTCTATATGTATTGGGATTCTCATTCTATATGTATTTGGATTCTCATGTGATTCTCATTCTATATGTATTGGGATTCTCATGTGATTCTCATTCTATATGTATTGGGATTCTCATGTGATTCTCATTCTATATGTATTGGGATTCTCATGTGATTCTCATTCTATATGTATTGGGATTCTCATTCTATATGTATTGGGATTCTCATGTGATTCTCATTTTATATGTATTGGGATTCTCATTCTATATGTATTGGGATTCTCATGTGATTCTCATTCTATATGTATTGGGATTCTCATATGATTCTCATTCTATATGTATTGGGATTCTCATTATATATGTATTGGGATTCTCATGTGATTCTCATTCTATATGTATTGGGATTCTCATTCTATATGTATTGGGATTTTCATTATATATGTATTTGGATTCTCATTCTATATGTATTGGGATTCTCATTATATATGTATTGGGATTCTCATGGGATTCTCATTCTATATGTATTGGGATTCTCATTCTATATGTATTGGGATTCTCATGTGATTCTCATTCTATATGTATTGGGATTCTCATTCTATATGTATTGGGATTCTCATTATATATGTATTGGGATTATCATGTGATTCTCATTCTATATGTATTGGGATTCTCATTCTATATGTATTGGGATTCTCATGGGATTCTCATTCTATATGTATTGGGATTCTCATTATATATGTATTGGGATTCTCATGAGATTCTCATTCTATATGTATTGGGATTCTCATGTGATTCTCATTCTATATGTATTGGGATTCTCATTCTATATGTATTGGGATTCTCATTATATATGTATTGGGATTCTCATGTGATTCTCATTCTATATGTATTGGGATTCTCATTCTATATGTATTGGGATTCTCATGGGATTCTCATTCTATATGTATTGGGATTCTCATGGGATTGTCATTCTATATGTATTGGGATTCTCATTCTATATGTATTGGGATTCTCATTCTATATGTATTGGGATTCTCATTATATATGTATTGGGATTCTCATGTGATTCTCAGTCTATGTATTGGGATTCTCATTCTATATGTATTGGGAATCTCATTGTATATGTATTGGGATTCTCATGTGATTCTCATTCTATATGTATTGGGATTCTCATGTGATTCTCATTCTATATGCATTGGGATTCTCATTCTATATGTATTGGGATTCTCATGTGATTCTCATTCTATATGTATTGGGATTCTCATTCTATATGTATTGGGATTCTCATTCTATATGTATTCGGATTCTCATGGGATTCTCATTCTATATGTATTGGGATTCTCATTCTACATGTATTGGGATTCTCATTCTATATGTTTTGGGATTCCCATGGGATTCTCATTCTATATGTATTGGGATTCTCATTCTATATGTATTGGTATTCTCATGGGATTCTCATTCTATATGTATTGGGATTCTCATTCTATATGTATTGGGATTCTCATTCTATATGTATTGGGATTCTCATTCTATATGTATTTGGATTCTCATGTGATTTTCATTCTATATGTATTGGGATTCTCATGTGATTCTCATTCTATATGTATTGGGATTCTCATGTGATTCTCATTCTATATGTATTGGGATTCTCATGTGATTCTCATTCTATATGTATTGGGATTCTCATTCTATATGTATTGGGATTCTCATGTGATTCTCATTTTATATGTATTGGGATTCTCATTCTATATGTATTGGGATTCTCATGTGATTCTCATTCTATATGTATTGGGATTCTCATATGATTCTCATTCTATATGTATTGGGATTCTCATGTGATTCTCATTCTATATGTATTGGGATTCTCATTATATATGTATTGGGATTCTCATTCTCTATGTATTGGGATTTTCATGTGATTCTCATTCAATATGTATTGGGATT
This sequence comes from Oncorhynchus mykiss, assembly GCF_057628025.1. Taxonomy (NCBI): domain Eukaryota; kingdom Metazoa; phylum Chordata; class Actinopteri; order Salmoniformes; family Salmonidae; genus Oncorhynchus; species Oncorhynchus mykiss. The sequence continues at coordinate 29,101,561 of NC_143048.1, forward strand.
CTCATGTGATTCTCATTCTATATGTATTGGGATTCTCATGTAATTCTCATTCTATATGTATTGAGATTCTCATTCTATATGTATTGGGATTCTCATTCTATATGTATTGGGATTCTCATTCTATATGTATTGGGATTATCATGTGATTCTCATTCTATATGTATTGGGATTCTCATGTGATTCTCATTCTATATGTATTGGGATTCTCATGTGATTCTCATTCTATATGTATTGGGATTCTCATTCTATATGTATTGGGATTCTCATTCTATATGTATTGGGATGCTCATGTGATTCTCATTCTATATGTATTGGGATTCTCATTCTATATGTATTGGGATTCTCATGTGATTCTCATTCTATATGTATTGGGATTCTCATTCTATATGTATTGGGATTCTCATGTGATTCTCATTCAATATGTATTGGGATTCTCATGTGATTCTCATTCTATATGTATTGGGATTCTCATGTGATTCTCATTCTATATGTATTGGGATTCTCATGTGATTCTCATTATATATGTATTGGGATTCTCATTCTATATGTATTGGGATGCTCATGTGATTCTCATTCTATATGTATTGGGATTCTCATGGGATTCTCATTCTATATGTATTGGGATTCTCATTCTATATGTATTGGGATTGTCATTCTATATGTATTGGGATTCTCATTCTATATGTATTGGGATTCTCATGTGATTCTCATTCTATATGTATTGGGATTCTCATGAGATTTTCATGATATATGTATTGGGATTCTCATGTGATTCTCATTCTATATGTATCGGGATTCTCATGTGATTCTCAGTCTATATGTATTGGGATTCTCATGTGATTCTCATTCTATATGTATTGGGATTCTCATTCTATATGTATTGGGATTCTCATTCTATATGTATTGGGATTCTCATGTGATTCTCATTTTATATGTATTGGGATTCTCATTCTATATGTATTGGGATTCTCATGTGATTCTCATTCTATATGTATTGGGATTCTCATGTGATTCTCATTCTATATGTATTGGGATTCTCATGGGATTCTCATGATATATGTATTGGGATTCTCATGTGATTCTCATTCTATATGTATTGGGATTCTCATGTGATTCTCATTCTATATGTATTGGGATTCTCATTCTATATGTATTGGGATTTTCATTATATATGTATTGGGATTCACATTCTATATGTATTGGGATTCTCATGTGATTCTCATTCTATATGTATTGGGATTCTCATGTGATTCTCATTCTATATGTATTGGGATTCTCATGGGATTCTCATGATATATGTATTGGGATTCTCATGTGATTCTCATTCTATATGTATTGGGATTCTCATTCTATATGTATTGGGATTCTCATTATATATGTATTGGGATTCTCATGGGATTCTCATTCTATATGTATTGGGATTTTCATTCTATATGTATTGGGATTCTCATGTGATTCTCATTCTATATGTATTGGGATTCTCATTCTATATGTATTGGGATTCTCATTATATATGTATTGGGATTATCATGTGATTCTCATTCTATATGTATTGGGATTCTCATTCTATATGTATTGGGATTCTCATGGGATTCTCATTCTATATGTATTGGGATTCTCATTATATATGTATTGGGATTCTCATGAGATTCTCATTCTATATGTATTGGGATTCTCATTCTATATGTATTGGGATTCTCATGTGATTCTCATTCTATATGTATTGGGATTCTCATTCTATATGTATTGGGATTCTCATTATATATGTATTGGGATTCTCATGTGATTCTCATTCTATATGTATTGGGATTCTCATTCTATATGTATTGGGATTCTCATGGGATTCTCATTATATATGTATTGGGATTCTCATTATATATGTATTGGGATTCTCATGGGATTCTCATTCTATATGTATTGGGATTCTCATTCTATATGTATTGGGATTCTCATTCTATATGTATTGGGATTCTCATTATATATGTATTGGGATTCTCATGTGATTCTCAGTCTATGTATTGGGATTCTCATTCTATATGTATTGGGAATCTCATTCTATATGTATTGGGATTCTCATGTGATTCTCATTCTATATGTATTGGGATTCTCATGTGATTCTCATTCTATATGTATTGGGATTCTCATGTGATTCTCATTCTATATGTATTGGGATTCTCATGTGATTCTCATTCTATATGTATTTGGATTATCATTCTATATGTATTGGGATTCTCATTCTATATGTATTGGGATGCTCATGTGATTCTCATTCTATATGTATTGGGATTCTCATTCTATATGTATTGGGATTCTCATGTGATTCTCATTCTATATGTATTGGGATTCTCATTCTATATGTATTGGGATTCTCATGTGATTCTCATTCAATATGTATTGGGATTCTCATGTGATTCTCATTCTATATGTATTGGGATTCTCATGTGATTCTCATTCTATATGTATTGGGATTCTCATTCTATATGTATTGGGATTCTCATGTGATTCTCATTCTATATGTATTGGGATTCTCATTCTATATGTATTGGGATTCTCATGTGATTCTCATTCAATATGTATTGGGATTCTCATGTGATTCTCATTCTATATGTATTGGGATTCTCATGTGATTCTCATTCTATATGTATTGGGATTCTCATGTGATTCTCATTATATATGTATTGGGATTCTCATTCTATATGTATTGGGATGCTCATGTGATTCTCATTCTATATGTATTGGGATTCTCATGGGATTCTCATTCTATATGTATTGGGATTCTCATTCTATATGTATTGGGATTGTCATTCTATATGTGTTGGGATTCTCATTCTATATGTATTGGGATTCTCATGTGATTCTCATTCTATATGTATTGGGATTCTCATGAGATTTTCATGATATATGTATTGGGATTCTCATGTGATTCTCATTCTATATGTATCGGGATTCTCATGTGATTCTCAGTCTATATGTATTGGGATTCTCATGTGATTCTCATTCTATATGTATTGGGATTCTCATTCTATATGTATTGGGATTCTCATTCTATATGTATTGGGATTCTCATGTGATTCTCATTTTATATGTATTGGGATTCTCATTCTATATGTATTGGGATTCTCATGTGATTCTCATTCTATATGTATTGGGATTCTCATGTGATTCTCATTCTATATGTATTGGGATTCTCATGGGATTCTCATGATATATGTATTGGGATTCTCATGTGATTCTCATTCTATATGTATTGGGATTCTCATGTGATTCTCATTCTATATGTATTGGGATTCTCATTCTATATGTATTGGGATTTTCATTATATATGTATTGGGATTCACATTCTATATGTATTGGGATTCTCATGTGATTCTCATTCTATATGTATTGGGATTCTCATGTGATTCTCATTCTATATGTATTGGGATTCTCATGGGATTCTCATGATATATGTATTGGGATTCTCATGTGATTCTCATTCTATATGTATTGGGATTCTCATTCTATATGTATTGGGATTCTCATTATATATGTATTGGGATTCTCATGGGATTCTCATTCTATATGTATTGGGATTTTCATTCTATATGTATTGGGATTCTCATGTGATTCTCATTCTATATGTATTGGGATTCTCATTCTATATGTATTGGGATTCTCATTATATATGTATTGGGATTATCATGTGATTCTCATTCTATATGTATTGGGATTCTCATTCTATATGTATTGGGATTCTCATGGGATTCTCATTCTATATGTATTGGGATTCTCATTATATATGTATTGGGATTCTCATGAGATTCTCATTCTATATGTATTGGGATTCTCATTCTATATGTATTGGGATTCTCATGTGATTCTCATTCTATATGTATTGGGATTCTCATTCTATATGTATTGGGATTCTCATTATATATGTATTGGGATTCTCATGTGATTCTCATTCTATATGTATTGGGATTCTCATTCTATATGTATTGGGATTCTCATGGGATTCTCATTATATATGTATTGGGATTCTCATTATATATGTATTGGGATTCTCATGGGATTCTCATTCTATATGTATTGGGATTCTCATTCTATATGTATTGGGATTCTCATTCTATATGTATTGGGATTCTCATTATATATGTATTGGGATTCTCATGTGATTCTCAGTCTATGTATTGGGATTCTCATTCTATATGTATTGGGAATCTCATTCTATATGTATTGGGATTCTCATGTGATTCTCATTCTATATGTATTGGGATTCTCATGTGATTCTCATTCTATATGTATTGGGATTCTCATGTGATTCTCATTCTATATGTATTGGGATTCTCATGTGATTCTCATTCTATATGTATTTGGATTATCATTCTATATGTATTGGGATTCTCATTCTATATGTATTGGGATGCTCATGTGATTCTCATTCTATATGTATTGGGATTCTCATTCTATATGTATTGGGATTCTCATGTGATTCTCATTCTATATGTATTGGGATTCTCATTCTATATGTATTGGGATTCTCATGTGATTCTCATTCTATATGTATTGGGATTCTCATTCTATACGTATTGGGATTCTCATGTGATTCTCATTCTATATGTATTGGGATTCTCATGTGATTCTCATTCAATATGTATTGGGATTCTCATGTGATTCTCATTCTATATGTATTGGGATTCTCATGTGATTCTCATTATATTTGTATTGGGATTCTCATTCTATATGTATTGGGATGCTCATGTGATTCTCATTCTATATGTATTGGGATTCTCATGGGATTCTCATTCTATATGTATTGGGATTCTCATTCTATATGTATTGGGATTGTCATTCTATATGTATTGGGATTCTCATTCTATATGTATTGGGATTCTCATGTGATTCTCATTCTATATGTATTGGGATTCTCATGAGATTTTCATGATATATGTATTGGGATTCTCATGTGATTCTCATTCTATATGTATTGGGATTCTCATGTGATTCTCAGTCTATATGTATTGGGATTCTCATGTGATTCTCATTCTATATGTATTGGGATTCTCATTCTATATGTATTGGGATTCTCATTCTATATGTATTGGGATTCTCATGTGATTCTCATTTTATATGTATTGGGATTCTCATTCTATATGTATTGGGATTCTCATGTGATTCTCATTCTATATGTATTGGGATTCTCATGTGATTCTCATTCTATATGTATTGGGATTCTCATGTGATTCTCATTCTATATGTATTGGGATTCTCATGGGATTCTCATGATATATGTATTGGGATTCTCATGTGATTCTCATTCTATATGTATTGGGATTCTCATTCTATATGTATTGGGATTCTCATGTGATTCTCATTCAATATGTATTGGGATTCTCATGTGATTCTCATTCTATATGTATTGGGATTCTCATGTGATTCTCATTCTATATGTATTGGGATTCTCATTCTATACGTATCTGGATTCTCATGTGATTCTCATTCTATATGTATTGGGATTCTCATGTGATTCTCATTCAATATGTATTGGGATTCTCATGTGATTCTCATTCTATATGTATTGGGATTCTCATGTGATTCTCATTCTATATGTATTGGGATTCTCATGTGATTCTCATTCTATATGTATTGGGATTCTCATGTGATTCTCATTCTATATGTATTGGGATTCTCATTCTATATGTATTGCGATTCTCATGTGATTCTCATTCAATATGTATTGGGATTCTCATGTGATTCTCATTCTATATGTATTGGGATTCTCATGTGATTCTCATTCTATATGTATTGGGATTCTCATTCTATACGTATCTGGATTCTCATGTGATTCTCATTCTATATGTATTGGGATTCTCATGTGATTCTCATTCAATATGTATTGGGATTCTCATGTGATTCTCATTCTATATGTATTGGGATTCTCATGTGATTCTCATTCTATATGTATTGGGATTCTCATGTGATTCTCATTCTATATGTATTGGGATTCTCATGTGATTCTCATTCTATATGTATTGGGATTCTCATTCTATATGTATTGGGATTCTCATTATATATGTATTGGGATTCTCATTCTATATGTATTGGGATTCTCATTATATATGTATTGGGATTCTCATGGGATTCTCATTCTATATGTATTGGGATTTTCATTCTATATGTATTGGGATTCTCATGTGATTCTCATTCTATATGTATTGGGATTCTCATTCTATATGTATTGGGATTCTCATTATATATGTATTGGGATTATCATGTGATTCTCATTCTATATGTATTGGGATTCTCATTCTATATGTATTGGGATTCTCATGGGATTCTCATTCTATATGTATTGGGATTCTCATTATATATGTATTGGGATTCTCATGAGATTCTCATTCTATATGTATTGGGATTCTCATTCTATATGTATTGGGATTCTCATGTGATTCTCATTCTATATGTATTGGGATTCTCATTCTATATGTATTGGGATTCTCATTATATATGTATTGGGATTCTCATGTGATTCTCATTCTATATGTATTGGGATTCTCATTCTATATGTATTGGGATTCTCATGGGATTCTCATTATATATGTATTGGGATTCTCATTATATATGTATTGGGATTCTCATGGGATTCTCATTCTATATGTATTGGGATTCTCATTCTATATGTATTGGGATTCTCATTCTATATGTATTGGGATTCTCATTATATATGTATTGGGATTCTCATGTGATTCTCAGTCTATGTATTGGGATTCTCATTCTATATGTATTGGGAATCTCATTCTATATGTATTGGGATTCTCATGTGATTCTCATTCTATATGTATTGGGATTCTCATGTGATTCTCATTCTATATGTATTGGGATTCTCATTCTATATGTATTGGGATTCTCATGTGATTCTCATTCTATATGTATTGGGATTCTCATTCTATATGTATTGGGATTCTCATTCTATATGTATTCGGATTCTAATGGGATTCTCATTCTATATGTATTGGGATTCCCATGGGATTCTCATTCTATATGTATTGGGATTCTCATTCTATATGTATTGGTATTCTCATGGGATTCTCATTCTATATGTATTGGGATTCTCATTCTATATGTATTGGGATTCTCATTCTATATGTATTGGGATTCTCATTCTATATGTATTGGGATTCTCATGTGATTCTCATTCTATATGTATTGGGATTCTCATGTGATTCTCATTCTATATGTATTGGGATTCTCATGTGATTCTCATTCTATATGTATTGGGATTCTCATGTGATTCTCATTCTATATGTATTGGGATTCTCATGTGATTCTCATTTTATATGTATTGGGATTCTCATTCTATATGTATTGGGATTCTCATGTGATTCTCATTCTATATGTATTGGGATTCTCATATGATTCTCATTCTATATGTATTGGGATTCTCATGTGATTCTCATTCTATATGTATTGGGATTCTCATTCTATATGTATTGGGATTCTCATGTGATTCTCATTTTATATGTATTGGGATTCTCATTCTATATGTATTGGGATTCTCATGTGATTCTCATTCTATATGTATTGGGATTCTCATGTGATTCTCATTCTATATGTATTGGGATTCTCATGTAATTCTCATTCTATATGTATTGAGATTCTCATTCTATATGTATTGGGATTCTCATTCTATATGTATTGGGATGCTCATGTGATTCTCATTCTATATGTATTGGGATTCTCATTCTATATGTATTGGGATTCTCATTCTATATGTATTGGGATTCTCATGTGATTCTCATTCTATATGTATTGGGATTCTCATGTGATTCTCATTCTATATGTATTGGGATTCTCGTGTGATTCTCATTCTATATGTATTTGGATTCTCATTCTATATGTATTGGGATTCTCATTCTATATGTATTGGGATGCTCATGTGATTCTCATTCTATATGTATTGGGATTCTCATTCTATATGTATTGGGATTCTCATGTGATTCTCATTCTATATGTATTGGGATTCTCATGTGATTCTCATTCTATATGTATTGGGATTCTCATGTGATTCTCATTCTATATGTATTGGGATTCTCATTCTATACGTATTGGGATTCTCATGTGATTCTCATTCTATATGTATTGGGATTCTCATGTGATTCTCATTCAATATGTATTGGGATTCTCATGTGATTCTCATTCTATATGTATTGGGATTCTCATGTGATTCTCATTCTATATGTATTGGGATGCTCATGTGATTCTCATTCTATATGTATTGGGATTCTCATTCTATATGTATTGGGATTCTCATGTGATTCTCATTCTATATGTATTGGGATTCTCATGTGATTCTCATTCTATATGTATTGGGATTCTCATGTGATTCTCATTCTATATGTATTGGGATTCTCATTCTATACGTATTGGGATTCTCATGTGATTCTCATTCTATATGTATTGGGATTCTCATGTGATTCTCATTCAATATGTATTGGGATTCTCATGTGATTCTCATTCTATATGTATTGGGATTCTCATGTGATTCTCATTCTATATGTATTGCGATTCTCATGTGATTCTCATTATATATGTATTGGGATTCTCATTCTATATGTATTGGGATGCTCATGTGATTCTCATTCTATATGTATTGGGATTCTCATGGGATTCTCATTCTATATGTATTGGGATTCTCATTCTATATGTATTGGGATTGTCATTCTATATGTATTGGGATTCTCATTCTATATGTATTGGGATTCTCATGTGATTCTCATTCTATATGTATTGGGATTCTCATGAGATTTTCATGATATATGTATTGGGATTCTCATGTGATTCTCATTCTATATGTATTGGGATTCTCATGTGATTCTCAGTCTATATGTATTGGGATTCTCATGTGATTCTCATTCTATATGTATTGGGATTCTCATTCTATATGTATTGGGATTCTCATTCTATATGTATTGGGATTCTCATGTGATTCTCATTTTATATGTATTGGGATTCTCATTCTATATGTATTGGGATTCTCATGTGATTCTCATTCTATATGTATTGGGATTCTCATGTGATTCTCATTCTATATGTATTGGGATTCTCATGTGATTCTCATTCTATATGTATTGGGATTCTCATGGGATTCTCATGATATATGTATTGGGATTCTCATGTGATTCTCATTCTATATGTATTGGGATTCTCATGTGATTCTCATTCTATATGTATTGGGATTCTCATGTGATTCTCATTCTATATGTATTGGGATTCTCATTCTATATGTATTGGGATTCTCATTCTATAGGTATTGGGATTCTCATGTGATTCTCATTCAATATGTATTGGGATTCTCATGTGATTCTCATTCTATATGTATTGGGATTCTCATGTGATTCTCATTCTATATGTATTGGGATTCTCATTCTATATGTATTGGGATTCTCATTCTATATGTATTGGGATTCTCATGTGATTCTCATTCTATATGTATTGGGATTCTCATGTGATTCTCATTCTATATGTATTGGGATGCTCATGTGATTCTCATTCTATATGTATTGAGATTCTCATGTGATTCTCATTCTATATGTATTGGGATTCTCATGTGATTCTCATTCTATATGTATTGGGATTCTCATGTGATTCTCATTCTATATGTATTGGGATTCTCATTCTATATGTATTGGGATTCTCATTCTATATGTATTGGGATGCTCATTCGATTCTCATTCTATATGTATTGGGATTCTCATTCTATATGTATTGGGATTCTCATGTGATTCTCATTCTATATGTATTGGGAATCTCATTCTATATGTATTGGGATTCTCATGTGATTCTCATTCTATATGTATTGGGATTCTCATGTGATTCTCATTATATATGTATTGGGATTCTCATGTGATTCTCATTCTATATGTATTGGGATTCTCATGTGATTCTCATTCTATATGTTTTGGGATTCTCATGTGATTCTCATGATATATGTATTGGGATTCTCATTCTATATGTATTGGGATGCTCATGTGATTCTCAGTCTATATGTATTGGGATTCTCATTCTATATGTATTGGGATTCTCATGTGATTCTCATTCTATATGTATTGGCATTCTCATTCTATATGTATTGGGATTCTCATGTGATTCTCATTCTATATGTATTGGGATTCTCATTCTATATGTATTGGGATTCTCATTCTATATGTATTGGGATTCGATCCTGTGTTTTTTATTGCGATTCGATCTTCCAGACATATTACTCACCATGTCTGCTGCAGAGGGATGAGGAGAGCAATGAGGAAACAAGTTTTCAACAGTCATAGAAATAAAAGTGCCCAAAACCCTGTTTAAAAAGACGTACAACAAGCTGTGGAGGAACAATACTGGAGTTTTGGTGCAGCAAATTAGCACAACAATGATATTGTGATTAGAGGTGGACCGATTATGATTTTTCAACGCCGATACCGATTATTGGAGGACAAAAAAATACTGAATTAACACTTTTATTTTAACTTAATATAATACATATGGGTTTTTGGATGAGTGTTCTTAAGGTGATTCCACAGGTTGGTGGTATTTTTTTATTTAGCCGTTGCTGACCCCATGCTTATATCTTTATCACAAATAAGACACCTTGCTTTCCCTGGTGCCAATTCCATGTAATAGTCCCACACTGGTGCTCTGCTTTTCTCTGCCATCTGTAAAACACACACACAGCTCTGAAGTGACAATGATACTGAAGAATCTGCTTAGGAGGCAAATACTCTCAACTGTTTGAATAAAAAGTTTAAGTTACCTGTGATGAATGTTGAAAACAAAAACTGTAATTTCTATATGCAGGAAATCCTATTTTATTAATGGGCATGGTAAGAATTAACTACCAAAGTGCGAGTCATAATGCCCATGACACCTTCTAGCAAAATCTGAAAAGCAGTTCCTTCATTCATTTATTCCATAGGATATTTTTAGATTCCCTTAAAATAAGGTCTGTGTTTCGTGTAGGCTTACACCACCTTGACAATTTTATAACTGTGTAGATATCCATAGGACAAGGTCACTCTGATCAATATTGGCTAAATATAAGGGAAGATCATTTTTTTTGTAGAGTGGATTTATGAAAATATGTTGACACACGTGACCTTATCCTAGTGAGATTTACACGGGTATCAAAACACAGAGGAGGTTTAAGCCTGTACGAAACACAGACCTTATCTGAAGTAGATCAAGACATTCTGTATGGAAGACATGAACAGAGGCGGTTTAAGCACGAAACACAGACCTTATTGGAAGTAGATCAAGACATTCTCTATGGAAGACATGAATAGAGGTGGTTTAAGCCTGCACGAAACACAGACCTTATTTGAAGTAGATCAAGACATTCTCTATGGAAGACATGAACAGAGGTGGTTTAAGCCTGTACGAAACACAGACCTTATCTGAAGTAGATCAAGACATTCTGTATGGAAGACATGAACAGAGGTGGTTTAAGCCTGTACGAAACACAGTCCTTATCTGAAGTAGATCAAGACATTCTGTATGGAAGACATGAACAGAGGCGGTTTAAGCACGAAACACAGACCTTATCTGAAGTAGATCAAGACATTCTCTATGGAAGACATGAACAGAGGTGGTTTAAGCACGAAACACAGACCTTATTGGAAGTAGATCAAGACATTCTCTATGGAAGACATGAATAGAGGTGGTTTAAGCCTGCACGAAACACAGACCTTATTGGAAGTAGATCAAGACATTCTGTATGGAAGACATGACCAGAGGCGTTTTAAGCCTGTACGAAACACAGACCTTATCTGAAGTAGATCAAGACATTCTGTATGGAAGACATGAACAGAGGTGGTTTAAGCCTGTACGAAACACAGACCTTATCTGAAGTAGATCAAGACATTCTGTATGGAAGACATGAACAGAGGCCGTTTAAGCCTGTACGAAACACAGACCTTATCTGAAGTAGATCAAGACATTCTGTATGGAAGACATGAACAGAGGCGGTTTAAGCCTGTACGAAACACAGACCTTATCTGAAGTAGATCAAGACATTCTGTATGGAAGACATGAACAGAGGTGGTTTAAGACTGAACGAAACACAGACCTTATTGGAAGTAGATCAAAACTTCTCTCTCTTGGCTCTGTGAACAGGGGCTACATCAGTGGTCTGAGGGCTCTTTAGTTCTCTAGTGGCTCTGTGAACAGGGGCTACATCAGTGGTCTGAGGGCTCTCTCTAGTTCTCTAGTGGCTCTGTGAACAGGGGCTACACCAGTGGTCTGAGGGCTCTCTCTCTTGGCTCTGTGAATAGGGGCTACATCAGTGGTCTGAGGGCTCTCTTTAGTTCTCTAGTGGCTCTGTGAATAGGGGCTTCATCAGTGGTCTGGGGGCTTTCTCTAGTTCTCTTGTGGCTCTGTGAATAGGGGCTACATCAGTGGTCTGAGGGCTCTCTCTAGTTCTCTAGTGGCTCTGTGAATAGGGGCTTCATCAGTGTACTGAGGGCTCTCTCTAGTGGCTCTGTGAATAGGGGCTACATCAGTGGTCTGGGGGCTTTCTCTAGTTCTCTAGTGGCTCTGTGAATAGGGGCTACATCAGTGGTCTGAGGGCTCTCTCTAGTTCTCTTGTGGCTCTGTGAATAGGGGCTACATCAGTGGTCTGAGGGCTCTCTCTAGTTCTCTTGTGGCTCTGTGAATAGGGGCTACATCAGTGGTCTGAAGGCTCTCTCTAGTTCTCTAGTGGCTCTGTGAACAGGGGCTACATCAGTTTTCTGAGGGCTCTCTCTAGTTCTCTAGTGGCTCTGTGAACAGGGGCTACATCAGTGGTCTGAGGGCTCTCTCTCTTGGCTCTGTGAACAGGGGCTACATCAGTGGTCTGAGGGCTCTCTCTAGTTCTCTAGTGGCTCTGTGAACAGGGGCTAAACCAGTGGTCTGAGGGCTCTCTCTAGTTCTCTAGTGGCTTTGTGAACAGGGGCTACATCAGTGTTCTGAGGTCTCTCTCTAGTTCTCTAGTGGCTCTGTGAACAGGGGCTACACCAGTGGTCTGAGGGCTCTCTCTCTTGGCTCTGTGAATAGGGGCTACATCAGTGGTCTGAGGGCTCTCTCTAGTTCTCTAGTGGCTCTTTGAATAGGGGCTTCATCAGTGGTCTGGGGGCTTTCTCTAGTTCTCTAGTGGCTTTGTGAACAGGGGCTACATCAGTGGTCTGAGGGCTCTCTAGTTCTCTAATGGCTCTGTGAACAGGGGCTACATCAGTGTACTGAGGGCTCTCTCTAGTTCTCTAGTGGCTCTGTGAACAGGGGCTACATCAGTGGTCTGAGGGCTCTCTCTAGTGGCTCTGTGAATAGGGGCTACATCAGTGGTCTGAGGGCTCTCTAGTGGCTCTGTGAACAGGGGCTACATCAGTGTACTGAGGGCTCTCTAGTTCTCTAGTGGCTCTGTGAACAGGGGCTACATCAGTGGTCTGAGGGCTCTCTAGTTCTCTATTGGCTCTGTGAACAGGGGCTACATCAGTGTACTGAGGGCTCTCTCTAGTTCTCTAGTGGCTCTGTGAACAGGGGCTACATCAGTGGTCTGAGGGCTCTCTCTAGTTCTCCAGTGGCTCTGTGAACAGGGGCTACATCAGTGTACTGAGGGCTCTCTCTAGTTCTCTAGTGGCTCTGTGAACAGGGGCTACATCAGTGGTCTGAGGGCTCTCTCTAGTTCTCCAGTGGCTCTGTGAACAGGGGCTAAATCAGTTTTCTGAGGGCTCTCTCTAGTTCTCTAGTGGCTTTGTCAACAGTGGCTACATCAGTGGTCTGAGGGCTCTCTCTAGTTCTCTAGTGGCTCTGTGAACAGGGGCTACATCAGTGGTCTGAGGGCTCTCTCTAGTTCTCTAGTGGCTCTGTGAACAGGGGCTACATCAGTGGTCTGAGGGCTCTCTCTCTTGGCTCTGTGAACAGGGGCTACATCAGTGGTGTGAGGGCTCTCTCTAGTTCTCTTGTGGCTCTGTGAACAGGGGCTACACCAGTGGTCTGAGGGCTCTCTCTCTCTTGACTCTGTGAACAGGGGCTACATCAGTGGTCTCTCTAGTTCTCTAGTGGCTCTATGAATAGGGGTTACACCAGTGGTCTGAGGGCTCTCTCTAGTTCTCTAGTGGCTCTGTGAACAGGGGCTAAACCAGTGGTCTGAGGGCTCTCTCTAGTTCTCTAGTGGCTTTGTGAACAGGGGCTACATCAGTGTACTGAGGGCTCTCTCTAGTTCTCTAGTGGCTCTGTGAACAGGGGCTACATCAATGTACTGAGGGCTCTCTCTAGTGGCTCTGTGAATAGGGGCTACATCAGTGGTCTGAGGGCTCTCTAGTGGCTCTGTGAACAGGGGCTACATCAGTGGTCTGGGGGCTTTCTCTAGTTCTCTTGTGGCTCTGTGAATAGGGGCTACATCAGTGGTCTGAGGGCTCTCTCTAGTTCTCTTGTGGCTCTGTGAATAGGGGCTGCATCAGTGGTCTGAGGGCTCTCTAGTTCTCTTGTGGCTCTGTGAATAGGGGCTACATCAGTGGTCTGAGGGCTCTCTCTAGTTCTCTAGTGGCTCTGTGAATAGGGGCTTCATCAGTGGTCTGGGGGCTTTCTCTAGTTCTCTTGTGGCTCTGTGAATAGGGGCTACATCAGTGGTCTGAGGGCTCTCTCTAGTTCTCTTGTGGCTCTGTGAATAGGGGCTACATCAGTGGTCTGGGGGCACTCTCTAGTTCTCTAGTGGCTCTGTGAATAGGGGCTACACCAGTGGTCTGGGGGCTCTCTAGTTCTCTAGTGGCTCTTTGAATAGGGGCTTCATCAGTGGTCTGGGGGCTTTCTCTAGTTCTCTAGTGGCTCTTTGAATAGGGGCTACATCAGTGGTCTGGGGGCACTCTCTAGTTCTCTAGTGGCTCTGTGAATAGGGGCTACACCAGTGGTCTGGGGGCTTTCTCTAGTTCTCTAGTGGCTCTTTGAATAGGGGCTACATCAGTGTACTGAGGGCTCTCTCTAGTTCTCTAGTGGCTCTGTGAACAGGGGCTACATCAGTGGTCTGAGGGCTCTCTCTCTTGGCTCTGTGAATAGGGGCTACATCAGTGGTCTGAGGGCTCTCTCTAGTTCTCTAGTGGCTCTTTGAATAGGGGCTTCATCAGTGGTCTGGGGGCTTTCTCTAGTTCTCTAGTGGCTTTGTGAACAGGGGCTACATCAGTGGTCTGAGGGCTCTCTAGTTCTCTAATGGCTCTGTGAACAGGGGCTACATCAGTGTACTGAGGGCTCTCTCTAGTTCTCTAGTGGCTCTGTGAACAGGGGCTACATCAGTGGTCTGAGGGCTCTCTCTAGTGGCTCTGTGAATAGGGGCTACATCAGTGGTCTGAGGGCTCTCTAGCGGCTCTGTGAACAGGGGCTACATCAGTGTACTGAGAGCTCTCTCTAGTTCTCCAGTGGCTCTGTGAATAGGGGCTGCATCAGTGGTCTGAGGGCTCTCTAGTTCTCTAGTGGTTCTGTGAACAGCGGCTGCATCAGTGGTCTGAGGGCTCTCTCTAGTTCTCCAGTGGCTCTGTGAACAGGGGCTACATCAGTGGTCTCTCTAGTTCTCTAGTGGCTCTGTGAACAGGGGCTAAATCAGTGGTCTGAGGGCTCTCTCTAGTTCTCTAGTGGCTCTGTGAACAGGGGCTACATCAGTGGTCTGAGGGCTCTCTCTAGTTCTCTAGTGGCTCTGTGAACAGGGGCTACATCAGTGGTCTGAGGGCTCTCTCTAGTTCTCCAGTGGCTCTGTGAACAGGGGCTACATCAGTGGTCTGAGGGCTCTCTCTAGTTCTCCAGTGGCTCTGTGAACAGGGGCTACATCAGTGGTCTGAGGGCTCTCTCTAGTTCTCCAGTGGCTCTGTGAACAGGGGCTAAACCAGTGGTCTGAGGGCTCTCTAGTTCTCTAGTGGCTCTGTGAACAGGGGCTACATCAGTGGTCTGAGGGCTCTCTCTAGTTCTCCAGTGGCTCTGTGAACAGGGGCTAAATCAGTGGTCTGAGGGCTCTCTCTAGTTCTCTAGTGGCTCTGTGAACAGGGGCTACATCAGTGGTCTGAGGGCTCTCTCTAGTTCTCCAGTGGCTCTGTGAACAGGGGCTAAACCAGTGGTCTGAGGGCTCTCTAGTTCTCTAGTGGCTCTGTGAACAGGGGCTACATCAGTGGTCTGAGGGCTCTCTCTAGTTCTCCAGTGGCTCTGTGAACAGGGGCTAAACCAGTGGTCTGAGGGCTCTCTAGTTCTCCAGTGGCTCTGTGAACAGGGGCTACATCAGTGGTCTCTCTAGTTCTCTAGTGGCTCTGTGAACAGGGGCTACATCAGTGCTCTCTCTAGTTCTCTAGTGGCTCTGTGAACAGGGGCTACATCAGTGGTCTGAGGGCTCTCTTTAGTTCTCTAGTGGCTCTGTGAACAGGGGCTACATCAGTGTTCTGAGGTCTCTCTCTAGTTCTCTAGTGGCTCTGTGAACAGGGGCTACATCAGTGGTCTGAGGGCTCTCTCTAGTTCTCTAGTGGCTCTGTGAATAGGGGCTACATCAGTGGTCTGAGGGCTCTCTCTAGTTCTCTAGTGGCTCTTTGAATAGGGGCTTCATCAGTGGTCTGGGGGCTTTCTCTAGTTCTCTAGTGGCTTTGTGAACAGGGGCTACATCAGTGGTCTGAGGGCTCTCTAGTTCTCTAATGGCTCTGTGAACAGGGGCTACATCAGTGTACTGAGGGCTCTCTCTAGTTCTCTAGTGGCTCTGTGAACAGGGGCTACATCAGTGGTCTGAGGGCTCTCTCTAGTGGCTCTGTGAATAGGGGCTACATCAGTGGTCTGAGGGCTCTCTAGCGGCTCTGTGAACAGGGGCTACATCAGTGTACTGAGGGCTCTCTCTAGTTCTCCAGTGGCTCTGTGAATAGGGGCTGCATCAGTGGTCTGAGGGCTCTCTCTAGTTCTCCAGTGGCTCTGTGAACAGGGGCTAAATCAGTGGTCTGAGGGCTCTCTAGTTCTCTAGTGGCTCTGTGAACAGGGGCTACATCAGTGGTCTCTCTAGTTCTCTAGTGGCTCTGTGAACAGGGGCTAAATCAGTGGTCTGAGGGCTCTCTCTAGTTCTCTAGTGGCTCTGTGAACAGGGGCTACATCAGTGGTCTGAGGGCTCTCTCTAGTTCTCCAGTGGCTCTGTGAATAGGGGCTACATCAGTGGTCTGAGGGCTCTCTCTAGTTCTCCAGTGGCTCTGTGAACAGGGGCTAAATCAGTGGTCTGAGGGCTCTCTCTAGTTCTCTAGTGGCTTTGTCAACAGCGGCTAAATCAGTGGTCTGAGGGCTCTCTCTAGTTCTCTAGTGGCTTTGTCAACAGCGGCTAAATCAGTGGTCTGAGGGCTCTCTCTAGTTCTCTAGTGGCTTTGTCAACAGCGGCTAAATCAGTGGTCTGAGGGCTCTCTCTAGTTCTCTAGTGGCTTTGTCAACAGCGGCTAAATCAGTGGTCTGAGGGCTCTCTCTAGTTCTCTAGTGGCTTTGTCAACAGCGGCTAAATCAGTGGTCTGAGGGCTCTCTCTAGTTCTCTAGTGGCTCTGTGAACAGGGGCTACATCAGTGGTCTGAGGGCTCTCTCTAGTTCTCTAGTGGCTTTGTGAACAGGGGATACATCAGTGGTCTGAGGGCTCTCTCTAGTTCTCCAGTGGCTCTGTGAACAGGGGCTACATCAGTGGTCTGAGGGCTCTCTCTAGTTCTCCAGTGGCTCTGTGAACAGGGGCTACATCAGTGGTCTGAGGGCTCTCTCTAGTTCTCCAGTGGCTCTGTGAACAGGGGCTACATCAGTGGTCTGAGGGCTCTCTCTAGTTTTCTAGTGGCTCTGTGAACAGGGGCTACATCAGTGGTCTGAGGGCTCTCTCTAGTTCTCTAGTGGCTCTTTGAATAGGGGCTACATCAGTGGTCTGAGGGCTCTCTCTAGTTCTCTAGTGGCTCTGTGAACAGGGGCTAAATCAGTGGTCTGAGGGCTCTCTCTAGTTCTCTAGTGGCTCTGTGAACAGGGGCTACATCAGTGGTCTGAGGGCTCTCTCTAGTTCTCTAGTGGCTCTGTGAACAGGGGCTACATCAGTGGTCTGAGGGCTCTCTCTAGTTCTCTAGTGGCTCTTTGAATAGGGGCTACATCAGTGTACTGAGGGCTCTCTCTAGTTCTCTAGTGGCTCTGTGAACAGGGGCTACACCAATGGTCTGAGGGCTCTCTCTCTTGGCTCTGTGAATAGGGGCTACATCAGTGGTCTGAGGGCTCTCTCTAGTTCTCTAGTGGCTCTTTGAATAGGGGCTTCATCAGTGGTCTGGGGGCTTTCTCTAGTTCTCTAGTGGCTTTGTGAACAGGGGCTACATCAGTGGTCTGAGGGCTCTCTAGTTCTCTAATGGCTCTGTGAACAGGGGCTACATCAGTGTACTGAGGGCTCTCTCTAGTTCTCTAGTGGCTCTGTGAACAGGGGCTACATCAGTGGTCTGAGGGCTCTCTCTAGTGGCTCTGTGAATAGGGGCTACATCAGTGGTCTGAGGGCTCTCTAGCGGCTCTGTGAACAGGGGCTACATCAGTGTACTGAGGGCTCTCTCTAGTTCTCCAGTGGCTCTGTGAATAGGGGCTGCATCAGTGGTCTGAGGGCTCTCTCTAGTTCTCCAGTGGCTCTGTGAACAGGGGCTAAATCAGTGGTCTGAGGGCTCTCTAGTTCTCTAGTGGCTCTGTGAACAGGGGCTACATCAGTGGTCTGAGGGCTCTTTCTAGTTCTCTAGTGGTTCTGTGAACAGCGGCTGCATCAGTGGTCTGAGGGCTCTCTAGTTCTCTAGTGGCTCTGTGAACAGGGGCTACATCAGTGGTCTGAGGGCTCTCTCTAGTTCTCTAGTGGTTCTGTGAACAGCGGCTGCATCAGTGGTCTGAGGGCTCTCTCTAGTTCTCCAGTGGCTCTGTGAACAGGGGCTACATCAGTGGTCTCTCTAGTTCTCTAGTGGCTCTGTGAACAGGGGCTAAATCAGTGGTCTGAGGGCTCTCTCTAGTTCTCTAGTGGCTCTGTGAACAGGGGCTACATCAGTGGTCTGAGGGCTCTCTCTAGTTCTCTAGTGGCTCTGTGAACAGGGGCTACATCAGTGGTCTGAGGGCTCTCTCTAGTTCTCCAGTGGCTCTGTGAACAGGGGCTACATCAGTGGTCTGAGGGCTCTCTCTAGTTCTCCAGTGGCTCTGTGAACAGGGGCTACATCAGTGGTCTGAGGGCTCTCTCTAGTTCTCCAGTGGCTCTGTGAACAGGGGCTAAACCAGTGGTCTGAGGGCTCTCTAGTTCTCTAGTGGCTCTGTGAACAGGGGCTACATCAGTGGTCTGAGGGCTCTCTCTAGTTCTCCAGTGGCTCTGTGAACAGGGGCTAAATCAGTGGTCTGAGGGCTCTCTCTAGTTCTCTAGTGGCTCTGTGAACAGGGGCTACATCAGTGGTCTGAGGGCTCTCTCTCTTGGCTCTGTGAACAGGGGCTACATCAGTGGTCTGAGGGCTCTCTCTAGTTCTCTTGTGGCTCTGTGAACAGGGGCTACACCAGTGGTCTGAGGGCTCTCTCTCTTGACTCTGTGAACAGGGGCTACATCAGTGGTCTCTCTAGTTCTCTAGTGGCTCTATGAATAGGGGTTACACCAGTGGTCTGAGGGCTCTCTCTAGTTCTCTAGTGGCTTTGTGAACAGGGGCTACATCAGTGGTGTGAGGGCTCTCTAGTGGCTCTGTGAACAGGGGCTACATCAGTGGTCTGAGGGCTCTCTATTGGCTCTGTGAACAGGGGCTACATCAGTGGTCTGAGGGCTCTCTAGTGTCTCTGTGAATATGGGATACATCAGTGGTCTGAGGGCTCTCTCTAGTTCTCTAGTGGCTCTGTGAATAGGGGATACATCAGTGGTCTGAGGGCTCTCTAGTTCTCCAGTGGCTCTGTGAACAGGGGCTAAACCAGTGGTCTGAGGGCTCTCTCTAGTTCTCTAGTGGCTCTATGAACAGGGGCTAAATCAGTGGTCTGAGGGCACGCTCTAGTTCTCTAGTGGCTCTGTGAACAGGGGCTAAATCAGTGGTCTGGGGGCACTCTCTAGTTCTCTAGTGGCTCTGTGAATAGGGGCTACACCAGTGGTCTGGGGGCTTTCTCTAGTTCTCTAGTGGCTCTTTGAATAGGGGCTACATCAGTGTACTGAGGGCTCTCTCTAGTTCTCTAGTGGCTCTGTGAACAGGGGCTACACCAGTGGTCTGAGGGCTCTCTCTCTTGGCTCTGTGAATAGGGGCTACATCAGTGGTCTGAGGGCTCTCTCTAGTTCTCTAGTGGCTCTTTGAATAGGGGCTTCATCAGTGGTATGGGGGCTTTCTCTAGTTCTCTAGTGGCTTTGTGAACAGGGGCTACATCAGTGGTCTGAGGGCTCTCTAGTTCTCTAATGGCTCTGTTAACAGGGGCTACATCAGTGTACTGAGGGCTCTCTCTAGTTCTCTAGTGGCTCTGTGAACAGGGGCTACATCAGTGGTCTGAGGGCTCTCTCTAGTGGCTCTGTGAATAGGGGCTACATCAGTGGTCTGAGGGCTCTCTAGCGGCTCTGTGAACAGGGGCTACATCAGTGTACTGAGGGCTCTCTCTAGTTCTCCAGTGGCTCTGTGAATAGGGGCTGCATCAGTGGTCTGAGGGCTCTCTCTAGTTCTCCAGTGGCTCTGTGAACAGGGGCTACATCAGTGGTCTGAGGGCTCTCTCTAGTTCTCTAGTGGTTCTGTGAACAGCGGCTGCATCAGTGGTCTGAGGGCTCTCTCTAGTTCTCTAGTGGCTCTGTGAACAGGGGCTACATCAGTGGTCTCTCTAGTTCTCTAGTGGCTCTGTGAACAGGGGCTAAATCAGTGGTCTGAGGGCTCTCTCTAGTTCTCCAGTGGCTCTGTGAATAGGGGCTTCATCAGTGGTCTGGGGGCTTTCTCTAGTTCTCTAGTGGCTCTGTGAACAGGGGCTGCATCA
>NC_143048.1:30355000-30370000 GCF_057628025.1 Oncorhynchus mykiss
TGTCTCTCTCTGTCTCCCTCCCTCCTGTCCATCTGTCTGGTCCTCTGTCTCTCCCTCCCAGCAGGCACTCATTCTGTCTCTCTCCACCACCCTCCCTCCTCTCCATCTCAGGTCCTCTGTCTCTCCCTCCCAGCAGACACTCATTCTGTCTCTCTCTGTCACCCTCCCTCCTCTCCATGTCAGGTCCTCTGTCTCTCCCTCCCAGCAGGCACTCATTCTGTCTCTCTCTGTCTCCCTCCCTCCTGTCCATCTGTCTGGTCCTCTGTCTCTCCCTCCCAGCAGGCACTCATTCTGTCTCTCTCTGTCTCCCTCCCTCCTCTCCATCTCAGGTCCTCTGTCTCTCCCTCCCAGCAGGCACTCATTCTGTCTCTCTCTGTCACCCTCCCTCATCTCCATCTGTCTGGTTCTCTCTGTGTCTTTGTGCCAACAGATACGTTTTACCTCTGAGATTGATATGCATTTCCAATGCTAAGAGTGTCCTCTATTTCTCTCATCCCTCTGCCCCCCCCCCCCCCTCTCTTTCTCTCTCTCTCTCTCTCTCTCTCTCTCTCTCTCTCTCTCTCTCTCTCAGGTTGTTACTTTGAGGGGGACCAGAAGATGCATGCTCCTGGGTCTACCTGGCATCCATTCGTCCCTCCGTTTGGCTACATCAAGTGTGCCCTCTGCACCTGCAAGGTAGGCCTCTAGCTTATTCCTTCACAGCTAGCATGATGTTAGTCGATAAGTGATGCTAACATTATTAGAAACATGACTATTAATCTTTCTTCAGCTTCCTAGAATGTCATGTAAATTCTGCTAATTTCCCATTGTGTCCTTCCTCCTCTACTTCTGTAGGGAGCCACAGGCGAGGTGCACTGTGAGAAGGTGACGTGTCCAGCCCTGACCTGCAGTCGTCCGGTACGCCGTAGCCCCTCAGACTGCTGTAAGGAATGTCCGGAGGAAGACAACCCCCCCCTGGAGCACGCTGACATGATGCAGGCAGACGGGACGAGTCACTGCAAGTTTGGGAAGAACTTCTACCAGAACAGTGACAACTGGCACCCCCGTGTACCCCTGATGGGAGAGATGAAGTGCATCACCTGCTGGTGTGACGTGAGTATTACAGAGAGTCAGGTACCAGTCAGGATCAAGTCTCTTACATAATACAGCCACTTAGAGTGGGATTGGACCTGTTGCCAAGCAACACAATTCAAGACAAAAAAAGATTCCGACTGTTGGGCCTAAACCCCAAAGAGCAAAAGATAAATAAAGCACTGGAGAACTCCCTATGTTTCAGTAAACCTTTAAAAACCCAGGCCCAGTTTTTCCATGCCACTGTGATACATGTTTTTGCAGAAAGAGTAGGGATGTTTCAGACTTGGTTGAGCTTCAAAGCTGTAGGGATGGGGGTACTTGGGTAGCCCTTACCCCTTGGGGGAAAATTCCAATGTCGGGGGGGGGGGGGGGGGTAGGGGGTAACTCTGGGATTTGGAGTTGAGAAGCATAGAGCATTTTCTGGTTTCTCAGCATTGTGAGGTGTTTTCCAAATGTACCTCTCTCTCTCTCTCTCTCTCCCCCTCCTTCCTCTCTCTCTTTCTTTCTCCCCCTCTCTCCAGCATGGTGTGACTAAGTGTCAGAGGAAACAGTGTCCGGTTCTGACCTGTAGTAACATCACCCGCCGGGAGGGCATGTGCTGTCCTGAGTGCCAAGGTAAGACAAACACACACACATACACACACACACACCATGCTCCCTAGCCAGAGCATCTGAGGCCACATGCTTGAAATTGCGAGACATGCTCTCAATTCTGATGACATGCTTTCAAACAGTGATGATTCATGTAGTAATCATAGATTGAATTCATATTGGATTGTCTCTTTTGTTTAGATTCCAAAGAGGAAGAGGAGGAGCCGATGAAAGTTCCGGAAAAGAAGAACAGCTGGAGACACTGAGCTGAGACCGCCTCTCCACCCGCATCCCCCCTTCTACTACCACCCCCCCGCTCTCTACCTATCCCCTCATGGGGAGACCTAGACCTGCACACTGGGTCAGCTAACACCCCCTAAAGCCAAGACCCCTATGATCCACCTACCCCGACCCACAACCCCCCTGTCCACTCCCACCCCTTAGTCAACCTCTGGATTGTAACGAAGGAAGGAAAGACAAGCAGAGGAAAAGAAGGAGAAAGAGGAGCACCAAGGTGTCATGGAAGGGACTGAGGACGTACAGTCCACAGAAGCTAACTGAAAGAATGGAAAGAAAGGACCAAAAAGAGATATGGAATGGACCAACATAACTGCTGCAGCTGTGTCTTTTGACTGGTATCTCCTTTGAAATTTGACTTTTGTTGTTGTTTTTGTTTCTAGTTATTTTGCTTCCTCTTGATGAATATTACCCTTTCAAAAATCACACACAATTACCCTTCATATTCGAATACCGGTACACAAGGTGACACTGTTTGTTGTTTAGTTGTTAAAATGGATGTATTGGTAGTCTTGATTAGGAATTATTTCTGAAGTTCAGCCCTAAGTTGTGTTTGTGCATACTCACTTTTGAGTGTGTGTGTGTGTGTGTGTGTGTGTGTGTGTGTGTGTGTGTGTGTTTACCAGTGGTAAAAAGGCTTGCTAAACTGCCACAAACATACGAGGCAGTAAACTTACTGGGTGGCTAGATGGAAACACACACACAAAACAGACTGAGCATCACTGACGATCTCATAAATCAGCACCACACATATGTTCTCTTATCCCATCCAGTCAGCACCAATAGAACACTTCCCTTGGAAAAGCATAACAAGAATATATTCTAATTGCTTACTGAAGAGATTAGAATATACAGTAAGTTTACATGAACATCTGTTTTAGATTTATTTGCAGCTCTGACCTGTATTGCACCTCTTCATGTGCTCGTCCATGATGTTATCAGTTTCTCATTTCAGTAATATGTGTAATTATTTTAGAATACTTTGTATTACTGTTGTTATTTTTATGAATCTTGCTTGTATTTATTGAACGTGTGAAAGAAAAAATAAAAGTTGTTCATAATAAATTGTCTTTTGACAATTTAGTTGAAATCCATAACTTTTTGCGCTATCCTCCTCTCTTCTCTCTTCATCTTAATCTCTCTCTCTCTTTCATTTCTTCTCTTCACTCTTCCATTTCCTGTATCAACTGGTTCCACTTTCTTTTCCCTAACTTTATTTGACTCCTCTCTGTCTCTCTACTTTTCATTGCATCCTCTCTCTCTCTCTCTCTCTCTCTCTCTCTCTCTCTCTCTCTCTCTCTCACTCTCTCTCTCTCTCTCTCGCTCTCTCTCGCTCTCTCTCTGTCTCTCTCTCTCTCTCTCTCTCTCTCACTCTCTCTCTCTCTCTCACTCTCTCTCTCTCTCTCTCTGTCTCTCTCTCTCTCTCTCTCTCTCTCACTCTCTCTCACTCTCTCTCTCTCTCTCTCGCTCTCTCTACATACATGTATAACCACTTACCTATGGAGATGACAGGCCATTTTGACCTGACTTGCTCTCTCTGTCCTCTCTCCCTTTTCTTGCTCTCTTCCCCTCTGATCTGTCTGTTTTCCTTTCTTCTCCCTCTCTCCTCCTCCCTTGTTCTGTCCAGCTGGATTTGAGGAATGGGGAAATGTGACAAACAGACGTAGCTCCCCTACTCTCTCTCTCTCCTTCTCTCTCTCTCCCTCTCCACCCTTCATCAGATGGCACTCTCTCTTTCTTTTCCTCTCCTTCGTTCCATAGACACACACCACATGTGTTCTATAGCACCCGCAATGCACTCTGTCCCTGAAGGAACACTCTATCTCACACATACAGACAGACACAAATGCACGCACACACACGATCACAATGACTCAGCCAAAGGACAGACAGACTGGAACATAAACACACATGCACAGATGTACACAGGTACACACTCTGCCCCTGAAGAATGAACACACACATGCACGTAGGTTAGCGTTTTTCCATCATGAATCTTGTTCTGGAGGCAGCTCTGCATTGTTGTCCCTAGCTGGCACAGCCACAAAGTCTTAAAATCTGTTTTTAAACGTAACCTTAACCACACTGCAAATCCATCTGCCACACCCTAACCTTAAATTAAGAACGAAAAGCTCATTTTTGTTTTCAGTACTTTTTACAATATAGCCAATTTTTACTTTGCAGCTGGCCTATTTAAGGGGAAATTGCTCAGTTCTGCCTCCAGGACAAGACTCATGACAACAAACGTCAACCTGCCACATGCACACTGATTCAGCCAAAGGACACAGACTGAACATCTACCGCTCCCCCTATGGGCAGGTAAATAGTACTGACATAAATCACCTCCTATGGTAGAGCCAGCTGGTTGTGAGCATGCCCAGTTGCACCTGCTGACCTTCCCTTAGCAGAGAGAGAGGCCATGTTGTAAAGCCGCCAGCCGTCTAACCAGCCAGCAGCCACACAGCTGGAGGCTAGGGTCAAAGGTCAACAATGCTGAGCTATGGCTCTGTTCCGACAGCTTGGATCAGAGGCATGTCTACTGACTGGCTGGGGGAGGGATTGAGGGACGGAAGTATGTGGGTCTGCATCTGCATGCCATAGTGTGGGTGCATTTTCATGGCACATTCCTGTCTCTCTGTGGGTAAGTGTTCACTCCTTCTCTCTTTCCCCCCTCTCTTCTTTTTCTCCCTCCATCTCTCCTCCTGTCTCTCCCTCTCTCTCTTGCTACGTGGCTTTGTGGGTCACAGGGCCTTTGAAAAGCCTCTTAAATCTCTGGGCCTGAGCTGAGCCACGGGCAGGCAGCACAGGGCTCAGCTCCACAAAAACCCCCTATAGCAGACAGCACACCCAGGGACACAGCCCCACCCAGACTGGGCTAGGAGAAAGTTACAGGGGAACTCTGTCTGAAAAGACGAGACGCAGTGCTTTAGAAGTCTATACCTCTTCATTGTAGGGTGAAGGTCGAAGGTTACAGTGCCCTTTGAGGCAGCAAATGATAAAGGACAGGAGTTGAATGAGGAGAGAAGAAAACAGTAGTTGAAGAGAGTGTGGGGTTATAAAAAGAGGAGCAAATGGAAGATAAAAGAAGATGGGATCAGAGAGCAGCTAGAGAGAGTGTAGAGTGAGAGATAGAGGAGAGAACAGGAGGAGGAGGAGAGACCTGCTGTTGTCCTAGTGTGGCCCAGGGCTGTTTAACTTTCTCCAGGAGTAGTTACACAAAGGGGGAGATGGGTAAACAAGGCTCCTGCATCATCAAACCCAGAGAGAAAGAGAGAGAGAGGGGAGGTAGAGTTAAAGAATCAAAGAGGAAGAGGGGTAGAGAGACACAGACAGTAAGGGTTTTCCTCTGGACTGACACTGTACCCCCTCTCTTATAACGACAACAGCAGGATAGCGATATAAACTGCTCAAATGACCAGGAATTAGCGACTCTGCAAACAAACATGCTACTAACACTCACTGTTCACACATGCACGCGCACACACACACACACTACGTTAATCCATTCAGTCCTTTCTGTTGTTCCCCTACAGAGGTCTACTGTGACCTCTAGTGGTCGCTGGCGGAAACTGCAGTGAATTCTTGAAAACATTAGATTTAGGACTGTGGAAACTTGACATCCAGGCATCAGTTTGTCTATGGATGCCACAGTTCCTGGGACATGAGAAAGCCAAGGGCCATTCCTGCAGAGTAACGAGGATAAGGAGACCATTTCCGAGCAGTCACTCAGATTATATATTTATTGTTGTTTTAATAGTTTCAAAATTATTGTTTCATTATTGTTATACTATTATTGTTTCATTATTGTTATAACATTATTGTCATAATATTATTGTTATAATATTATTTTTTGAATATTGTTTTAATATGATTGTTTTATTGCCATCTGCTGGACTGAGTGAGTATTACAGGAGACTGGAGAGAAAACAAGAGAGCAGACTGGCTGATATTTGATTAAACATGACCAGGGTATGACATACATAAAATGTTTGATCTGTCATTGTTGAATAGATCCTCTGTATGCTGGGGCTCACATAGTGATGTGCTTGCCTTGGACATGACACTTCAAGCAGGGCTGGGGCAAGGAGTGGGGTTTAAGGGATGTATAGAGGGAGGGAAGGTGAGAAGAGAAGAGAATGGGGAGAGGAGAGGATGGGGAGAGGAGAGGAGAAGATTTAGAGGACTGGATAGAGAGACAGGAGAGGAAGGAGGGAGGGAGATGAGAGCGTTTAGAGAGCTGTATAGAGAAAGATGAGAGGAAGAAAGAAATGAAGGGAGAGGAGAGCAGAGGAGAGGATACTTTAAGTGGGACTTTGTGCTCTTTACAGGTACAGTAATAACTCTAAACTAAGGAATATTTCTAACAGAGTAACCAACCAATAGAAATCCCAAGAGCACTTCAGGTCCAGAGCTTCCATGTGTATTGGATTCTTCTTCATTCCATTACCGTGATTAATCTTCCATTCCCAAACTTGTCCCAGTAGCCTAGTTCCAATGTAGGATGAATCCCAGGTGGTATCCAGGCTTTGAGCCTGTCCGGTCACGCACTAGTTGAAAGACAGCATGAGAGGGCAACAATAGGTTTGGAGAATCAAATTACATTATTGAATTTGGCGTCCCCACGCGCTCTCATCTCTCTAACGAAATACAGGGCCACGGAGTGTAATTGAACAATGCAGTAGGGCAAACGACGTCCCAAAACAATTAACGTTGAGATTAATGTGCCAGGTAGGGCACATTTGAGTCTAATTTGGGTATTTTCTCTCAGTTTTAAACCCAAATGATTGTTTTATCTGCTTTATTGTCGACAAGGGGGTTCTGTATGTCCCTGTCAGGTGACTTATGACCATAATTAATGGGCCTATATTTTGTTTCGTTCATGAATTAACTATCAGTCTATGAGGGAAAAACCTGGATGATTCCTTCCCGGTCCGAAATCAGTAATGGCTCCGGAGCTGAGACACAAATTACAGCCATAGCCACTTTACCTCCAGAATCCAAATCCATTTTCAGACCCGGCGTTTTCCAAACCGAGATGGATATGGCAGCGTCGGCACGTTACTGCTTACTGTGCTGTGTAGACTACTAGGCTACTGTGTCGGACTGGGATGGAAAATACGATAGCCTAGACATAAGGCTGAAGACATGAATGATGAACCGAACCTACCGCTTTCCCGTCAGACGCCATGGGCTTGCGCATTACCACAGCTCCCCAAGGCTCGAGAAACAGACGAGCCCAGTCAACCCAGCATAGACGCATCATGAATAAACATACATCTCACGCAGTACTTTTAACTCCCAAAGCCTCTGTGTTTTAATTGCCGTTTGTCGGGCAGAGCTCATCTAAAAAAAGAACCTAAGTTAACTGCACTCGTGTGCGTCAGGGTAGCACAGAAAGAACGAGTCAACGGCACATTCAAAGCAAAGGGGAGGGGGTATTCATGATTTTACTCATATTTTAATTAAACCCTGTGGTGTCATTTTGAATTAGGCTATCGGCATGAATTTATTATAGGCTTCTCCTTACGAAACTGATACGCGAAGCCTATCAATCCCTATCATACTCTGATCAACACCACATGTGGAGGCGCGAGTGGAGCAGAAAGAGCTGGGCAGTAACAGTTGCTGCGGCAGCACCCGCATTGCAACACAGAATCGATGTTCCGCTGTACCAGCATGGGCAAGACTAGCTGTTGCATGCATGGGTTTCGTTTCTATCCCCCCTCCAAAATAACAAGACAGATCCCGTTGACGTCACGTCCTCTGATACCTATAGCTATCTGTATGTGTATTCCCTCGCAACTTGATAGGTTGAACAGGGAATGCGGCTTGAGAAATTCCGGTTGGAAGTTGGGCTGAACAGCACGGTTTCTCATCATCAGCGAAGCGACAAGCCTGGCAGCCGGCGTGGCAGTTTCGAAGGAGGCTATGAAGCAACAGGAATATGGATTAGAATTCCTGGACATCGGTTGTAGCCTGTAGCCCACTATAGCAGCAAACCAACCATCTCCAGCCTGTAGCCCACTATAGCAGCAAACCAACCATCTCCAGTGCCAGATAGTGATGAAAAAACTAATCTTAACTTTCCTTAAGAAGACCACCTTCTCTTGTGGTCGAATTTTGCCATCTTGCCTCCACTCTTTCCCCACCCTTCCAACCCAATGCTCAGGGGAGATATGGAGTATCACAGGTGACTGGAGCCCAACAGGAATATTTTAGGATTGTGAACTGGAGATATCGCATTGAGGAAAGGATGGTGAGTATGGGGAAATGTTCATCCTGCTCTCATCTCCCATTAACCAGCTATTGCCCCCATTCCCTCGCCTCACCCTCACCCTGTCTCTCAGACTCACGGTTCCATTCAGACAGAAGTCCCGCGGTGCCGACATGGTCACATTCAACCGTGAAGATCACCCTCATCATCGCAAGTGATGCCCGCTCACCCAGAGGCGACAGACTGACACACACACACACACACACACTGTGCAGCAAACAGATGACAGTTTAAAATGATGTTTGCTGGTATATTCTCTACTCACATGCCTACCATTAAACCTGTTGACTGATGAGAGTTGTTACTCTATCCTAACAGCCTATAATATTCAGTGCTGGTTCAGCTATTCTGGTTGGCCTATAAATGTAGACTTTTTATGCTTACTTGCAACACAACTTTATAAAGTGATGGAGGTGACACATGTGACACTGACGCATCAAGTGAGAGTGAGTGGCGCACCAGATGACTTTCATTTCAGATATTGATCTTCAATATTGCAATCTTCTTGCCCTCTTGTGGTTTAAGAGTGAGAAGGCTAAGTAAGTGTGATAAAATGGATGAAGTGTGAATTAAAAAATGTAAAAAATAAGGACAATAAACGGAGAAGATGCTCTAGGGAAGTGGTTCCCAGACTTTTTATAGTCCCGTACCCCTTCAAACATTCAACCTCCGGCTGCGTACCCCCTCCAGCACCAGGGTCAGCACACTCTCAAATGTTGTTTTTTTGCCATCATTGTAAGCCTGCCACACAAACACTATACGATACATTTATTAAACATAAGAATGAGTGTGAGTTTTTGTCACAACAGGGCACAAATAATAATATAATATTAATCAATAATTTTGCTCTTTATTTGACAATCTTACAGATAAAACCTTATTTGTTCATCGAAAAATGTGAACAACTCACCACAGGATAATGAGAAGGGTGTGCTTGAAAGGATGCACATAACTCTGCAATGTTGGGTTGTATTGGAGAGAGTCTCCGTCTTAAATCATTTTGCACACACAGTCTGTGCCTGTATATAGTTTTCATGCTAGTGAGGGCCGAGAATCCACTATTACATAGGTACGTGGTTGCAAAGGGTATCAGTGTCTTATTAGTGCAATTTGCCAAAGCAGGATACTCTGAGCGCAGCCCAATCCAGAAATCTGGCAGTGGCTTCTGATTAAATTACATTTTCACAGAACCGCTTGCTGCAATTTTGAGGCTCTCTTGTTCAGATATTGGTAAGTGGACTGGAGGCAGGGCATGAAAGGGATAACGAATCCAGTTGTTTGTGTCGTCCGTTTTGGGAAAGTACCTGTATAATTGTGCACCCAACTAATTCAGGTGCTTCGCTGTATCACATTTGACGTTGTCCATAAGCTTGAGTTCATTTGCACACAAAAAATCATACAGTGACGGAAAGACCTGTGTGTTGTCCTTGTTAATGCAGACAGAGAAGAGCTCCAACTTCTTAATCATGGCCTCAATTTTGTCCCACACATTGAATACTGTTGCAGAAAGTCCCTGTAATCCTAGATTCAGATCATTCAGGCGAGAAACAACATCACCCAGATAGACCAGTCGTGTGAGAAACTCGTCATCATGCAAGTGGTCAGACAAGTGAAAATCATGGTCAGTAAAGAAAACTTTAAGCTCATCTCTCAATTTAAAAAATCGAGTCAATACTTTGCCCCTTGATAACCAGCACACTTCTGTATGTTGTAAAAGCATTACATGGTCGCTACCCATATCATTGCATAGTGCAGAAAATACACAAAAGTTCAGGGGCCTTGCTTTAACAAGAGCCTCTCGGTGGATGCTGCTGTGTACCCAAGTGGCTTCGGGAGCAACTGCTTGCATGCGTGTTACCACTCCACTATGTCTCCCTGTCATGGCTTTTGAGCCATCAGTACAGATACCAACACATCTTGACCACCAAAGTCCATTTGATGTCACAAAGCTGTCCAGTACTTTAAAAATATCACTGGCTTGTATGCGAAGCAGTAATTGTTTCAAAACATCTCCTGCCATGTCACTGATGCGTCGTGAAACAGTGTTGGTTGATGAAGTCGTTGTCTGTATAGTTTCTTTGGTCTTTTCCCCCAGCATTGTCCCAGCCATATCCGCGGCAGCAGGAAGAATGAATTCCTCCACAATAGTATGGGGCTTGCCTGTCCTAGCCACTCGGTAGCTCACCATATAAGATGCTTCTAACCCCTTCTTATTAATGGTATCTGATGCTTTTATGCGTCTTACTACTCGAAAGTCGTCTTTATTCTCGCTCCATAAACTCCATAAACTCCCGGCTTATTTTTCAATTTGGCATGTTTTGTTTCTAAATGTCTATGCAAGAGTGAAAATGTCATTGAATTGTGAGATAGTACGTTTGCACAATAAACACACTGTGGCTGAGGAAAGGCACTACTCCCAATGTAAGTGAAACGAGGCAGTGAAACGAGGCAGTGAAACGAGGCTACTCAGTTAAGAAAAAAACTCACCCAAATGTATAGCCCTGTTGGAAAATATAAATGGACTGTTTGAAAATGTGATGGAAAAAAAAGGTTGATTTAAATATATATATATATATATATAAGTAAAGAAAAGTATTGCGAGTACCCCAGTTTGGGAATACCTGCTCTAGGGTAACCTTCCGTCTTTTACTCTCTTTCTCGCTCTGTTTGTTTTCAGTACTACCCAAACACTTGTTATAGGGAAATTACTTGTTTAAAAGAAAGATGAGGTTTTAATTAAATTCATTCACTTAAATCCATCAGTCGAGAGTGTGTATGTGGAGGGTGTCTAAAACGTCAGTGAGTAGCCCTTAACCATGCTGTTTTCTGAATAGTCCTGTCTGCCCAATTCCCTGTTCAAGTCCACTAATCCATCGGGTGTGTGTGTGTGGTTGTCACGTTGTAGAAATTATTGGAGACAGGCGCAGGAATTCGAAATACGGGGGTTTAATACTCCACCCAAAATATACAACATGCCATAAAAGGCACAGGGACGAAGCCCAAAACAAACACATATTCAAAAACACAGGGATGTAACCTAAACAAAAGAGCAAGGTTAAACCTCTAATAAATGCACAGAACGAGACCCATTAACAATGCACGGGACGAGACCCATTAACAATGCACGGGACGAGACCCATTAACAATGCACGGGACGAGACCCATTAACAATGCACGGGACGAGACCCATTAACAATGCACGGGACGAGACCCGTAATAACAATGCACAGAACGAGACCCATTAACAATGCACGGGACGAGACCCATTAACAATGCACGGGACGAGACCCATTAACAATGCACGGGACGAGACCCATTAACAATGCATGGGACGAGACCCGTAATAACAATGCACAGAACGAGACCCATTAACAATGCACGGGACGAGACCCATTAACAATGCACGGGACGAGACCCATTAACAATGCACGGGACGAGACCCATTAACAATGCACGGGATGAGACCCATTAACAATGCACAGAACGAGACCCATTAACAATGCACGGGACGAGACCCATTAACAATGCACGGGACGAGACCCGTAATAACAATGCACAGAACAAGACCCATTAACAATGCACGGGACGAGACCCGTAATAACAATACACAGAACGAGACCCATTAACAATGCACGGGACGAGACCCATTAACAATGCACGGGACGAGAACCGTAATAACAATTGCACAATACTACACGGGACGAGAACCTTAATAACAATTGCACAATACACGCAGCACGAAAGCCAAAACAACAAAGCACAGGTACTCACTCATAAGATCAACGGACATGGGAACAATAACCGACCAAACAATGGTGAACTGAGGGCACATATATACAATTACTAATCAGGGGGATTGGAACCAGGTGTGCGTAATGAGACAGTTCAGTGACGCCTAGAGGCCGGTGACGTAGACCCCCGAAACTGGTGCACAGAATGAGCAGCAGTACCGGGGGAATCCGTGACAGTGGTTTGTGTGCGTGGGCACGTGTGAGTGACTTACCTCACTCGATTAGTGATATCTAATGCCTCATTGTTGTGCACACAACAGCAGCACCAGGAAGATGGATACGGCTATTTGTAGTTGTGCTGATTTCATGACTTAATTAACATCAATTCTCTCCACTTTAGAGTTACCAGTGCTCTATTATCTGTTGATGTTGTATAGATTTTCAATTAAAATGATGTTCTGGGAAGATTCAGATGGTACCTGTGAGACCTGTGACAGTGGCTTTTAAATAGAATCCCTATCAAATCCCTCTCAAAGATACAGAAGAATCCATGGAAGTCTGTACCTGCTCATAACATACTGTAGCAACAGGGAGGATGTAACAACAAGGTCTGCTAAGACAACCTCTAATAGGCTCTTGGGTGCCTCTTAGAAATGTCCTCTTAAAAGTCTAACTCCATCATGAAACTTCATTCCAGAGATAAGTACTCATCCATCCCTGAAAGAGATGGAAAGAGATAGAGAGAACCGGGTGCATTATAAACGTTAGACTCATTTTGACATTCACTCTCTCATCCTAGAGATGAGGGCTTCCAGCCGTTCATGAGAGAGAGGGAGAGTGAGGGAGAGAAGAGAGAGAGAGGGAGAGGGAGAGTGAGGGAGAGAAGAGAGATAGAGAGAGAGAGGGAGAGTGAGGGAGAGAAGAGAGAGAGAGGGAGAGGGAGAGTGAGGGAGAGAAGAGAGATAGAGAGAGAGAGGGAGAGTGAGGGAGAGAAGAGAGAGAGAGGGAGAGGGAGAGAAGAGAGAGAGAGGGAGAGAAGAGAGAGAGAGGGAGAGAAGAGAGAGAGAGGGAGAGGGAGAGAAGAGAGAGAGAGAAGAGAGAGAGAGAGAGAGAGAGAGAGGGAGAGAAGAGAGGTATAGAGAGAGAGAGCACATGTCCGTCCCTGAACGAGAAAGAGAAAACTTGAAAGACAGACAGCATAGACAAATAGCTGCTTTAGCTGCTTCATATGTAGGAATCACTAGAGAAATAACTGCATTAGCTGCTTTGCATGTAGGAATCACTATCCAATAGCCTCAGAGGAACTCTTTTGAAGTGTATGTCTGTCTGCTCCGTGTGTAGTGATGACCGTCTGAGGGCTAAAGTGTTTTCCTGCTCCATAGAGATGAGAAGAACAGAGAGGTCTCTTCTGATTCTGCACTGCGCTGCGCAGAGCTGAAGGGATTTAAAAAAGAGAGAAAAAGTGAGAAAGAGAGAGAGAGCGCATTGAAAATCTAGATAACAAATGACACTGGCGGCTGCTACATTTACGAGGCTTCTTTAATTTTTAAACACCCCCGTTTCTATAACGTTGCTCTCTAAGACCTCGTCACTTTTATGGCTCTGGACTTCCTAGCCCTCATACTACCGACTGGGGTCATTTTGACACCAGAGGCATATGTTTTATCACAGCCCAAAGGTGGTTTATATCATTCTTCAAATATTCATGACTTTGTCAATCAACTTGTTCTTAATAAATCTAAATAATTGTTTAGTATTTATGTATCAATATGGACTTCTTTTTTTAAGTCGTTCATGGTCATTTTGACACTAGCCAAAAACACCTAATTCTGCTTATAGTCATTTGATATATTGGATGTTTATTTGAATCCTGGTTTCTCTGGAGACATAACATTACGTTATCCATACCACCAGAGTCTGGAGGGAGACCTGTATCAGATGGACAGATCATCTGGAGACATAACATTACGTTATCCATACCACCAGAGTCTGGAGGGAGACCTGTATCAGATGGACAGATCATCTGGAGACATAACATTACGTTATCCATACCACCAGAGTCTGGAGGGAGACCTGTATCAGATGGACAGATCATCTGGAGACATAACATTACGTTATCCATACCACCAGAGTCTGGAGGGAGACCTGTATCAGATGGACAGATCATCTGGAGACATAACATTACATTATCCATACCACCAGAGTCTGGAGGGAGACCTGTATCAGATAGACAGATCATCTGGAGACATAACATTACGTTATCCATACCACCAGAGTCTGGAGGGAGACCTGTATCAGATGGACAGATCATCTGGAGACATAACATTACGTTATCCATACCACCAGAGTCTGGAGGGAGACCTGTTTCAGATAGACAGATCATCTGGAGACATAACATTACGTTATCCATACCACCAGAGTCTGGAGGGAGACCTGTATCAGATGGACAGATCATCTGGAGACATAACATTACGTTATCCATACCACCAGAGTCTGGAGGGAGACCTGTATCAGATGGACAGATCATCTGGAGACATAACATTAAGTTATCCATACCACCAGAGTCTGGAGGGAGACCTGTATCAGATGGACAGATCATCTGGAGACATAACATTACGTTATCCATACCACCAGAGTCTGGAGGGAGACCTGTATCAGATGGACAGATCATCTGGAGACATAACATTACGTTATCCATACCACCAGAGTCTGGAGGGAGACCTGTATCAGATGGACAGATCATCTGGAGACATAACATTACGTTATCCATACCACCAGAGTCTGGAGGGAGACCTGTATCAGATGGACAGATCATCTGGAGACATAACATTAAGTTATCCATACCACCAGAGTCTGGAGGGAGACCTGTATCAGATGGACAGATCATCTAGAGACATAACATTACGTTATCCATACCACCAGAGTCTGGAGGGAGACCTGTATCAGATGGACAGATCATCTGGAGACATAACATTAAGTTATCCATACCACCAGAGTCTGGAGGGAGACCTGTATCAGATGGACAGATCATCT